>NC_091741.1:33257291-33374791 GCF_043380555.1 Nothobranchius furzeri | reverse complement strand
GGTGGGAACTGAAACTTCTTCTGACAAAGAGACACCCAGACGATCCCAGCAGACCCTCACTGTACTTTTGGACCTGCCAGGTGTGACCGGCATCCTCCCCCACCAGGTAGTGGTCAGTTGACAGCTCTGCCCCTCTCTTCACTCGAGTGTCCAAGACATGCAGCCACAGGTCAAATTAAACAACAACTATGTTGATTATCGAGCTGCAGCGTAAAGTATCCTGGTGCCAAGAGCACATATGGACACCTTCATGTCTGAACATGGTGTTCATTATGGACAATCCATGATGTGTACAGTAATCAAATAAAAAAACAACCTCCCAACCACTGGAGCGTTAAAGTCCCCCAGCAGACTGAGGGAGTCACTGGAAGGAGCGCTTTCCAGCACCTCTTCTAAGGAATCCATGAAAGAGTGGGTAGTCTGAACTGTATTTTGGTGCAGAAGCACAGACCACAGTCAGGACCCGTCCCCCTACATGCAGGCGGACACTTTTTATCCCAATCAAAGCTTTCAAATCCATCAGACTTCATCAGACTCTGTTTGCAGTCTCCTTCAGAACCTTTTACACCCCTTTGTGCTGCTTTCTCCCGCTATCTCTGCAGTCCCCATCACACCAAGTGTCTGCAGCATCAGGTGATCAATAAAGCGACTGAATCATCTCATCCAATCACAGATCGAAATCTCTGCTGCTCCACCCCCTCAGCGAGGACTTCCTCTCCACATTCAGAAACAGTCGGTGATTTTTTCCTCGAAACTTAAAGCTAACATCATCACTGAAGTCTAAGAGGCCGAAAAGCTATCCGTGGAAAAGCTGCAGTAAAGATCAACAGTCCTAATGACACCTGGACTCAGACCGGGACACCGACACCCCCCTCCCAATCCAACACTGACTAGAAACATTTACCTGTCAAGGACTACCTGAAGCTACTGCCGCTGGAAACCAGCAGGCTTAATGACACCTTTATTAGTCATCTGGCAGCTCCTCAATGAGGGCTGGAAACTTTGGCTCATCCAGTGTGTTTACATACCAGAGGTGTGTGTGTGTGTGTGTGTGTGTGTGTGTGTGTGTGTGTGTGTGTGTGTGTGTGTGTGTGTGTGTGTGTGTGTGTGTGTGTGTGTGTGTGTGTGTGTGTGTGCTGGGAGGTGGGGGATGGTGCACACTTCAGCTACAGACACACAAAAGCATTCCACTGAGAAGGCATTACATAAAGTATCCAGTGACATAATGAAAGCTGCAGCGACGGCTCTTGTTGGATGTTTCTGCCACTCTGGCAAGGCCACGACCCACAGACAGATGTCCGTCGTGGGTTCAAATCTAAAGTTTCCTTTCAGACTGTCTGCACACAAGTGGAAAGCGCTAGGAGCATTCAGAGCGATGAACAACATGATGCATTCATCACTACGAAGATGAGTCTACAGGGCAGTCTTCGAAGTCAGAAGAAGCAACTACATCCTTTATTTTAAATAAACGACTTAAGTACCGCTATCTGCTCAGGTCTCAAAGAAAAGCCCAAGTCTAAATTGTTGAAAGTTGTTCCACAGCCGTTTCAAACTAGCGCCGTTCTTGAGCTGACGCCACAGTAGCTCGGTTTGGCCGGAGGGCTCTAGGAAGAGTTCTGGTCATCCCAAAGATCATTCTCTTAGATGTAAAATAGAACATGGACTAGAATCGGATTGAATAATAATAATAATCATCATCAAACTTATATAGCACTTTTTAGGACACTCAAAGACGCTTTTCATGCACTCTCACATTCACACACTGCTAGTGATGGTCACATTGTAGCCACAGCCGCCCTGGGGCGGTCTGACAGAGGCGAGGCTGCCATTTGGCACCGTCGGCACCCCTGACCACCACCAACACAGGCAAGTTGGGTGAAGTGTCTTGCCCAAGGACACAACAGCAGAATACCCCTGGCGGGAACTGGAATCGAACCCATGACCCTCCGACCATGAGGCAACCCGCTCTACCTCTTGAGCTACTGCTGCCCCAGTGTGGTTTATCTGTCGCTCCACAGAGGATCCCGAATCCCAGCATCGCTCCAGACGGATCTGCCGTCAGGGCGCTCACGAAAAAGCGTTTCCTCCATAGAAATGTTCTTTTATCTAACGCATCTCAAGCAGAATCCGAAGGAGTTTCACAAGGACAAAAAATATATGATCAATCAAATCAAAGATACTTTATTAATCCCAGAGGGAAATTAGAGTTTCAGTACACACAATTCAGAGATCAGACATACATGGGCAAGACACATGACAAGAATCGGTGACTGTGGTCATTCGCAACACGAGTCGCGCTACCTTAATAGAGATAAGAGGGTTACATGAGGATTGGTTCAGGTGGAGGAAAAAAAATAACAGAAGAAAGAGACCGTAAACAAGAGGACAAACACATACAACACGCTTTAAAGACCTGCGGATACCCGACATGGGCAATAAACAAAGGAAAACAACAACAGAAAGAAAAGAAGAACCAAAGCAAAGAACCAGAAACCCAGAAAGACAAGAACCAGAACCAGTGATAACCCTACCATACATCAGAGGCATAACTGAAAAAATAAGAGCAACAATGAAAAAACACAACATAAACACACCAACAAAACCATACACAACAGTTAGAAACAGACTAGTACACCCAAAAGACAAAATATCAGCTGGACTTAAATGTGGAGTCGTTTACGAAATCCCATGCAAACTCTGCAATAAAACATACGTAGGAGAACCCGGACGCCAACTCCACACACGAACAATAGAACATAGAAAGGAGTGTGAGAAAGAAACAAGTCGAAAACACACAAGAGCAGCAAAATAAGAAGCAGAAAGTACAATAAAGAAGTCAGCCGTAACAGATCACTGCACAAGAGAAAACCATGTAATGGACTGGGACAACACAAGGATCATAAACACCGAACAACAAAAATACAAAAGATGGATAAAAGAAGCCATAGAGATAAGGAGACGTGGATGTGGGACCATGAACAGAGACGATGGAGTTTCCTCATTGGATCGTGCATGGGACTGCATCATCGGAGAGGGGAAAGCGGGCAGCAGAGGGCGACAACGTCCTCTGCTGCCGGCGGATAAACGGAGTAGGAAGTGACGCCACCATCAGCGTCAGCTCTGAGGATGTTTGCAGCCACAAACAAAACGTCAGCAAGGTAAAGAAAAATCTTTCCTGTGTTTTAAAAAAGAACCAAAAATTTAATTTGAAGACAAACACAGCAAGAACGTACAAAAGATGTTTAACGATTAAGAATATCAGGAAAACAGGAAGAGTAAAAAATGTGATTACAAAAGCATGACATTCATTCCACAAGGTCAGATTCTCGTCGAGTGTTGTAGCACCAGTCATGTGACTCAGCTGTTTTTCCACTGAAGTATAAAATAATTAGTGGATGAGGAACATGTGTGGATGACTGAGACCTTCGGTGGTCCCCGTTCTACCACTAGATGTTCCTACACACGGTCTGAAGTTTTCTGGTGTTTAGGAACATTTCCACCCACAGGTACAACACGATGAACACCACACAGTGTGTACGTTAGTTCCTACGCCTGATTTACGCACAGACCCGTGTCCAAGCACGGTCGCTACATGAGGGCTCAGATCAATCAATCAATCAATCAATCAATAGATCAATCAATCAATCAATCAATCAGATGTTATTTATAAAGCGCTTTTCAAACAAAGTGCTTTACAAAATGACCCCAAATTCCCATCACAGTTTAATAACATAAACAGACATATGCAAACACACACACACACACACACACACACACACACAAATATCAGGAACAATTCATATTCGGCTGAGTCCAGATGAGCAAAGGAAGGTGAGGCAAGGAAACGCCATCAGAGGAGCCATCTGCCCCGGCAGCATCAGGTCTTCCACACTAAGTCAGGGCGCTCAGAGGAGGGGGAGCGTAGACCCCCACCTCCTCTTAAACACTACCTGTAGAGCGCCCAGGAAGCTACAGTCGACCAGCGCCACCGGGGCAGAGGGCCCCCACAGAGAAACGACTGGGTTAAAATGAGTAAAAATATGAAAATAAAACAGCTAATATAAATGACTAAAGTAAGAAAATAAGTAATAAATAAAATCATATAGACAGTAAAATAATAATATTAAGTAATGAAACAGTGCTAAGATATAATCATATGAAACATATAAAAGTGGAGCTGATCGCTCCTTCCAGGCTGTTGCAGCCATACTTTGGAATTAACTTCCTTTATCCTTACGCAGTATTGACCTTCTGGACACCTTTAAACAGTAAATGTAAGTAAGTAAAGTTTACTTATAAAGTGTTTATCACAAAGAGAAAAATCACAAAGGGCTTCACAAAGAAATTCCAAACAAATCACCCTAAAAATAAAAAAACTATCTTAAAACAAATAAAAGATGAAGGATGGTCCAAGACGGTGACAGCCTGAACACCTCGAAAAAGCAGCTGACGACTGTTTTATTTAAAACTGCATTTACGTTCTAGTTTAGTCTTTTTTATGATCATTTTTCCTTATTTGTACTTTTTAATTATCTTTTATTCTTGTTTTGTCTTTTAATTTGAATGTGATTTTATCTACGACAGATGCCATTTAAATAAACTTGACTTACTCACAACCACAGACACACTACTACAGTTGGGGGTTGTTACGAGGAGCGCTTTAGCAGCAGACCTGGCCTCTGCTGCCGCTCTGCAGAGTAATCAGCTCTGCTGGCAGCCTGCCAACCCCGTTACTCCTTTACAAGCAATTAAAAAGTGATTTTTCATCCTGTTCTGGAAGGTGCCTAACCACAGCCACACAGTCGCCTGGTCTGTGGTCGGTTTCTACATGTGCTCTGCAGAGTGGCCCAGTTTTAATAAGAGGAAAGAGAAGTGAGCAGAGCTGTGAAACCAAGAGCTGATGGACAGAAACATCACCGCAGAACAATAACTCTGGTTAGACATGCCCTGCAGACTTTATTACTGCTAGAAGTAAAGATCAAATGTGGAGATTAGTACTGCTCTAGGTGGATTAAAGCTGGCCAGACAACACACTAGTCCTACACCAGAGTAATCCTATTGATCTAAATCAAATGCATCAAGGAACTTTTCTTAGCTGAGAGCTACAGCTAGCTAACATCTCAGTGAGTACAGTTTTGATTTCAATAAAGTTTTATTTATGCATTTAAAGGAAATCACAGTTGTATACAAAGTCAAATTTGTTAAAGAAATTAGTTAAAAAATGTTTTTGCGTCTCTTAAAAACTTAATAGACAGACAGATAGATAGATAGATGATAGATAGATAGATAGATAGATAGATAGATAGATAGATAGATAGATAGATAGATAGATAGATAGATAGATAGATAGATGATAGATAGATAGATGATAGATAGATAGATAGATAGATAGATAGATAGATAGATAGATAGATAGATAGATAGATAGATAGATAGATAGATAGATAGATAGATAGATAGATAGATAGATAGATAGATAGATAGATAGATAGATAGATATTGTGGAGATTTAAAAAATGAAGTGGTTCTCTTGCATTTGTCTAAAAAACCCAACCAATAACATGGTCCGAATTCAACCATTGGACCATCCGGTTGTCAGTCTGGCCAACCCGCTGCACTTCCCTGGGTCCTCCACTCATCACACGCTCACGTATTCGGCTAAAGAACACCACTAGTGTAAGTTTCTCTGCTCAATAACATCAGAGAAGGAGAAACAGCCGGCTGCTACCACTTGTACTTTGGGACAGTGTAGCGTACCAAAACGCCAAGTGTTTCATCAAAATGGCCAGAAGTGAACTTTTAAGTTACAGGCCAACTCCTTCATACAGGTCAACCTGACAACGTGGTGTCGAAATGAAGAAATTAATTTGAGCCGATATTCTTAATTAATCCTGCGTACGTTACGAGTCCTCAAGGCTGCAAGACACAGGACTTCTTATCTATCCTCTTTAAATAGTCTATCTGCCCTGGCCCACATAAATGACTTTATAACTTCATATAATCATATTTTGTTGAATTAATAATTAAGTCTATCAGCATATTCACACCTCATAATATTATTATTAATGTTTAACTTTTGTGCTTTACATAACATTTTTACTTCACACTAAGAAATAACCTCTCTAAGTATCTGAGGGAAGGAGGGATCTTCTGAGGAATTTGGTAACGCCTTTAAAACTTGTCAAATTCTGATTTGTCTAAATTTTTCAACAACAGTTAATAAAAACAGAGATCCCTTCTTGATCTAGTCAGCTCTCTGCCGCCTCGTGGTTCGGCCAACTGGGTGAGCAAGCATTTGGAACCATTCCCTCTTTTGACCTTAAGGTCAAAGCCGCTCTGTGATGTTTGCGAATGACACTGCAGCTCCAGATGCGGAACGTCTAATTTGCAGACCCTGGTTGCATCTCATGGCCGGTGTTATCTGAGTTCAAAGGGAGCTATGACTCTTCGAGATTCCACTAGCCACGACTTCAGGCGTACTCACCACTCTGGCTGCCTCTCCTCCGGACCACCCAGAGCTTCCAACATGAGTATCGTAGACTTACACGATGGTGTTGGATGGTTTTATGAATAATCTCTAGCTTATCAAACCATACAGTGAAACAGATTTTACAACCCGGACATTACAAGATCTCTCAGATACTTAGGATGTTGCTACAAACATCTAGCTTGCATTCCATCATTTCACTGATTGTCTGTTATCCTGTACAACCATAATTTCATTCGTACTTTGTCATGTATAATCTAATGATTAGTTTAGAAAGACTCATTCAATTAAATTCATTTTAATGAACTATATCATTGACTCTGTCTGAATTAATATGAAGTGTGTGTATTCCCTGAATAGTAAAAGAACCTAAGGTAATCTCGTCTACACTTCTTCCACCTATCCGGGACCGGGTCGCAGGGGCAGCATCTCAACTAGGGCGTTCCAGACCATCCTCTCCCCGGCCACCTCCATCAGCTCCTCCGATAAGACCCGAAGGCATTCGGAGATACACTTTCTCCAACGTGTCCTGGGTTGATCAGGGGACCTCCTGCCGGCAGGACATGCCTGAAACACCTCCCTGGGGAGGCGTCCAGGAGGCATCCTAACAAGTTGCCCAAATCACCTCAACTGACTCCTCTCGATATGGAGGAGCAGCGGCTCTACTCTGAGTCTCTCCCGAATGTCTGAGCTCCTCACCCTATCTCTAAGGCTGAGCCCAGCCACCCCGTGGAGGAAACTCATTTCGGCCACTGGCATCTGCCATCTTGTTCTTTTGGTCATTACCCAAAGCTCATGACTGTAGGTGAGGACTGGGCGGTAGATAGACTGGTAAATCGAGAGCCTTGCTTTCCCAGCTGCTTCACATTCGGCTGCGATCCTCCCCAGCAAGAGCTGTAGGTCAGAGCCTGATGAAGCTAGGAGGACCACATCATCCGCATAAAGCAGAGATGAGATTCCTGCCACCTAACTCCACACCCTCAACACCACAGCTGCACCTAGAAATCCTGTCCATAAACATTATGAACAGGACCGGTGACAAAGAGCAGCCCTGGCGGAGTCCAACCCTCACTGGGAACAGGGCCGACTTACTACCGGCTTTGCGGACCAAACCCACACTCCTCTAGTACAGGGACTGAATGGTCCTTAGCAAAAGACCATTCACCCCATTCTCCTGGAGTGCTCCCCACAGGGTATCTCTGGGGACACGGTCATAAGCCTTATCCAAATCCACAAAACACATGTGGATTGAGTGGGCAAACTCCCATGACCCCTCCATCACCCTAGCGATAGTAAAGCGTTGGTCTACAGTTCCACGGCCAGGACGGAAGCCACATTGCTCCTCCTCTATCTGAGATTCAGCTATCGACCCTCCTCTCCAGTACTCTGGGGTAGAGCTTTCCCAGGAGGCTGAGGAGTGTGATCCCCATATAGTTGGAGCACACCCTCTGGTCCCCCTTTTTAAAAAGTGGGACCACCACCCCGGTCTGTCACCACAGGAACTGCCCCAGATGACCATGCAATTGTGGCAAGCGGGGCCAGGAGCTAGGGATACACACGGCTCTAGAGCAATGCTAGGCCAGAACCAATCTATGTGTTCCTCCTAGACTGGGAAGGAACAAGTGTTTCTGTTATTACTGTAACAACAACGCCACCTTGATACCCAAGGACACAAAAACAAAGACACATAGGTCCACTCTTATAACAATGAGCTTGAGACTGGGTTCCCAAATGACATGAATTTATTAACAGAAAGATAAATAAAACTTGATTAAAAAGACTAAAACTAATTACTAACAGGCCAAAATGGCAATAAAATAATTATTTAAAAAAGGCAGGTTGAGGCAACTTAGGAGGTGACGCAATGGAGGGAGGGAGAAAGAGAAGGAGGGAGATGCTACAGCGCCCCTATTTGTACCATCCTACCGTACAGGTGATAGGTTGAGCAATTTACTGGTTGAGACGCCAACCAGTCCTGCTACACAGTGTTGCAGAAACTTGTCAACCAAGACAGTCCTACAACATCCAAAGCCGTGATATACCCAGGTCAGATCTCATCCACCCCAGGGGCTCCGGTGCTGCATAGTTGTTTAACTACCTCAGTGACTTCTGCCCCAGAGACCAGACAGTCCATCCCCAGGTCTCCCAGCTCTGGTTCCTACTCGGAATGCTTGTTGGTGGGATTGAGGAGCTCCTCAAATTATTCCTTCCACCGCCCTACTATAGCCCCAGTTGGCGTCAACAGCTCCCCATCCCCACTGTAAACAGTGTAAGTAAGTTGCTGCCTTCCTCCCCTGAGCCACTGGATGGTTTGCTAGAACCTTTTTGGAGCCGATCGATAGTCTTTCTCCATGGTCTCGCCTTGAAAACTGCCACTGCTGCACCTCGCTTGGCCCTCCGGTACCTGCCTGCTGCCTCTGGAGACCCACAGGCCAGCCACGCCCTGTAGGCCCACTTTTTCAGCTTGACAGCTCCCCTAACCTCTGGTGTCCACCAGCGGGTATGGGGGTTGCTTCCACGACTGGTGCTGGCCACCTTGCGACCACAACTAGCAACAGCTGCCTCAACAATTGCAGAATGGAACAAGGCCTATTCGGACTCAGTGTCCCCCACTGCTTTCAGGACGTGGTCAAAGCTCTGCCAGAGATGGGAGATGAAGACTATCTGGCCAGGTTCATCTGCCAGGCGTTCCCGGCAGACCCTCACAATACGTTTGGGTCTACCATGTCTGCGCAGCATCTTCCCCTGCCATCTGATCTAACTCACCACCAGGTGGTGATCAGTTGACAGCTCTGCTCCTCTCATTACTTGAGTGTCCAAAACATACGGTCTCAGGTCAGATAATTCAACAACATTCATTATTATTCTTATGATGGACCACGATCATACAGCTATGAGCCTGCTGATAGCCCCAGAGAGCAGAGTCAGAGGGAGAAACGTTGGCCAAAGGAGAGAGAGATTTAGCTGTGATGTCAGGAGGTTCTGTGGAGCGAGAACGTGTCTCGGTGAGCGAACGATGCTAGCTTAAACTCGTGTGCTAACATCACGATACCAGGGCTGCCAACTCTCATGCTGTGAGACACAAACATTTGACCCTCTTCACACGCTCTCACACCACACCTCCAGTATCTCACGCTGATCAATCACCCCCCCCCCCCCCCCCCCACACACACACACACACACACACACACCCCAACCTGGTTTTGACGCTGATCTGGGCTCTAGGAGCTCTAAGAGCACGCAGGTATTTTTCAAAACTCTGAAACGGGGCTGTGGAGAATGGGAGGCATGTTGAACTGTTTCATACTTCATTGGTCATTTTTTAAATCAGACGATGTGACTGGTGTCTGATGTAAAAAATAACCTATAATAGGTCATTGTTTAAATCTCAGAAGGCATGACTCAGCACAGTTCTGGTCAGATGCTCCAGTTGGGTCGGTGGCTGAGGGTGAAGCGAATCAGGCAGAGAAAAGCTGCTCTTGGTGTTTTAATCTTCATCTTCACCTCCTTCCTCTTCCTCCCAGTTGCCACCAGGAGCACGACGTGGCTTGTTAAACCAAATCTCATTTTGTGTTTTACACACTTGAGCGAGGCGGCTGGTTTCCTGAGAGCAACCCAACACACCCATGGAGGCGACAGCTTCGCCCACATCAGCACCATGACTCACGGTTGGTGCATTCAGCACGAGTGCCTGTAAATCTGATTAAAAACAACAGCAGACTCTGAAAGGGCAGCGGGACATCTCGGCTATCAAGGAATTCCTCCTAAAACCATCTAACACCGTCTTTGATGATGAACTCAACCCTTTGCCTGTTTCATCTTTTCCTGTGAAACAATCTAACATCAAACTCGTTGAATTTGGGATCAAACCACTGACCTTCAGGCTCTCCGTTCCTAAGGTCCACATTCAGATGGATCGGTGTCCTTACGTGGGAAGACGTGACGTGAAGTTGTAGGCTCTGATCTGGGATTCTTTCATCCTGATTCACCGAGTTTCTGATTTAGTTATTTTTTCTGAACTTGGGATGTTCTGGCCTGATTTGGGACTGGATCATAGTTTCTTGATTCAGAACCTCTGGATTTGTTCTGGATTAGTTAGTAGGTGCACGTTCCGTGTGCAGAGACCAGTGTTGGGAGTAACGCGGTACAAAAGTAATTAATTACTATAATGCATAGCTTTTTGCTGTAATGTGGTAATGTAAGGCATTACAGGGACAGAAAATGGTAATATTTACTCGGTACGGTTGTCAGTAACGCAGTAATTACAACGCATTTTTAAACCCAGAATCAAGATGTGGGTTTCTAAAACATTCTAATTGCGGGAAGCCTGAAAAAAGATCCAGTGTCCACATATATGACGTCATGTATGGACTCAGCTTTGCGGGCAGAGAGGACGCAGCGGTAACGGCTCAAATACTCCAGCTGCATCCTCCGCGCGGCCGCTGTTATATTCACAAAATCGCTCCACCAAAAAAAGGTAATTAGTTTGTGATCGTTTATATCAGCGCATATTCTCTGGTACTTCATGTACTTTTCAGCTGAGTTCATAATCTGTGCCCCGGTGATTTCAACTCATTGCTGCTGAGCAAGCTTTTATTTTTTTGCGTTGGGTAGATCCCTTTGGCTGATTAGTTAGAAAGTAGGAAATCTAGTTTACAGTTTTTCTGGAAGACGGAGAAAACATGCAGCATGCAGGAAGGTTAGAGAGAGAAAGGGCCGGAAATTATTCACATAAAATCAAAAAAACAAAACAAAGTGCTTGAAAAGCAAAAAAGTAGGTAGATTTATCCCAATTCACATGTTTACCAGTGAAAAGCAATAATATATAAGCATTTGATATTTATACATGTGATAGAATCAGATCAGCCCAGAAGTCAGTCCCACATCCAGGGCCGTATCAAGGCATTTGGGGACCAAGGCTCATATAGGCTTGGAGCCCCCACCACCTCACTCCCTGCTCAGTTAATATAAGATGGCAGCGTGCTGAGAGTACAGATTGTTGTTGTTTTTATTTAGTAAACAATCATTTTAAAGCACTGTTATCATATCTGACTGTTTTTAACAGCAACCCTAGCTCAGACACCACATCACCTTCCACATATATGTCGAGCTCACTGAGCGTCACATGACCAGATTCATACTGAAGTTGTTTTGGTGAAAGTAACTTAAAGTAATGTAAAAGTAGTGTAATGCCTTACATTTTAAAATCAGTAATATTGTAATGTAATGAATTACTTTAAAACACACACACACATACACACACGCATGCACACACACACACACACACAAACAAGCAAACACACACACACACACACACCTGTGGGTGAGTAAACAGCTGAGAACTGGGTCTAACCTCACACACGGCCCGACCCACACTCCAGTTCCACCAGAGACTCGGTGAGAGAAACCAGCAGCTTCACAGCTGGACCTGCTGGTAGGATCCATACCCATGAAGGTCTCAGGGGTCTGGATCTGGATCTGGTCTAAGTTTGTCTCAGAAAAGGCAGCACATAACCCACAGAGACCCATGACCAGTTGACCCAGACCCAATGAGATCCCAGGTTGAACCAGAACCAGGAGCCAACGTTAACACAGCAGGCCTTGGTGGTCTGCAGAGCTGGACTCTCAGGCCATCATAAAACTGTCAGCTTTGATAGCTGAGCAGATCTGTAGCAGAGCATCGGTGGTCCAGTGGGGGACACCTCCAACCACAGCGGCCTCCCCTGACGGGAATCCACCTGCCGCAGTCTGGAGCGCGTTTACGCTCGAGTAAACACGAGGCAGCACAAAGCAAACAGCTAGTCTTCTTCAGCAAACATGAGCGCACACCAGGAGGGAGCCCGTTTTCCTCCCAGCAGCTGAACGAGCCGTCGGCTGAATAAAAGCTGCACCAAACCCAGAAATGTGCTAAATGAGCAGAACTTCTGTTTTGGTCAGAATGAGCCCACCAGCTGATCCCTCCTGCTCAGAGGTGCGAAGATCAGCAGGTCTGATTATTTCTGCAGGGAAGCGGACACTGGGTCCGATGGGATCCCAGTTTGTTTGCTGAACAGAGCACTTGGCTGCTCTTAATGACCCATAATCCTCAGCGAGGCCTTGAATCAGAGCTTTGGAGGGTGGAGTCTGCTGCCACAGAGGAAATGAGTTAACACGATTCAATTACACACCACAGCCAATCCAATTATGTAGTTAGCCCAGGCACAGAGGTCGCCTGGAAAGCCCAGATCCAGGTGGGAGCAACGAGACCCCGACCGCTCCTTTAACAAACAGCAGCAACACGACGGGACAGAACCAGAACAAGCTGATAAAACAAACAGTCTGCAGAAGTGGACGTCAGGTTCCTCTCTGCAGGTCTCAGCCAGAACCCACCTTTAGCTGGGGTTCATGTAACCTGGTGCAGAAGCATTCAGAACTTCCAGGTTCTGTGCGGACGGACCTGCTGGTGTCCCGGAGAGGTTTTCTCTAAGAAAACCAGCCTCATGAGATAAGGCCGAGCTCTTTTTGTCCTCCACTGGAATGTTCTGATAAATGTTTATCGGACCTTTAGAAAAGTTTCCTCATCCTGACTGGAAAGCTGCAGGTTAAAATCCGGACAACATGTTTACTAATCTGTGGAATTTAATCTGAGTCATCCTGAGGTGTGATGAACACACGGTCATGTGATCAGGCTGCAGGGTCAACATCAGGTCAAATGCTCTGGAAAGGTCCAGAATTCTGGTTCTTCTGGACTCAGCTGAGCTGCATTTGTATCAGTGAGCTCTGGGAAGAGTTCTGAGAACCCTTGAGCCCCTCCGCTGCAGCCATGAGGCCCACCTCCCTCGGAGGCTGTGGTTCCAGGGACTCCATGCAGGTGCAGAGGTGATGGAGCTTTTCCTGCTGTAGGTCCTCATCTCTGGAATGAGTTCCCTCTGCACGTTAGGCAGGCTCCTTCACTTCCTGGTTTGTTCCTCTGTGGCCTTTAACCCCTGTGAGACCCCGTAAATGATCTCATCTAAACCATCCAAATTTAATTTGACACCTTTATGTTAGACCAGTTTTTATGCTTCTTTGTTCAGCCTGTTCTTGTTTTAGTAGAGCTTTAGAAACAAATTGAGTCCAGGGCGGTCGGGGGCATGAGAGGCAGGAGAATCCATTATTAGCGTATTTTTCATGCGTGAATGTTAAACCAGCCTCCAGTCACTAGGTGGCAGCAGTGCTCGGACTAATCTACAGGCGGCCTGTTGAACCCAGCAGAAGAAGCAGCTTAAGGAGCCAGATTTATACTTCTCCATCGGCTCCACAAGGGATAGACACACACGCAATAACGATATTTAACCTTTGGACTTCTCCGTCACCTGCCAGGACAACAGAGGGCGCTCTTCTGGGGTATCCTGCCACCACTACAGTCATGGATCCAGTCTAAGATGGTGCATTTACTATTGTGTTTATATTTTGGGTATTTTTGTATTTAAGAGACTTTTTTAACATGGACAAATGTGTCCCTCATTCTCCTCCACCTTTCTGTCACACGTGCCGGCGAATGAAGCGGAGAAGAGGTGAGGATCCAAACGGGGCGAGGAAGACAGGCAGCCAGGTAGGAACGTTTAACATTGATTTATTAGGAGACACGCTGACAAAGAAACAATTATCCGACACATGACACAGAACAGAAGGGGTTTAAATACACGAGGGCCGGGAGCTAAGGTGATTGGGAAACGAGAGGCAGGTGGGAGCAAATAACGGAGACACAAGGCTGAACAAAACGGGGTGACAGGACAGGGTGTGACACTTTCAAGGGGTTGCCACCTCTAAACCCACGTTTCTCATCATGTCTGTCCACAAATAAAACGCTTCTTATATTGTCCAGTCATGGGAGAATAAACGGCTTCTCTTCAAGCTGCTCCGTGTCTGTCGCTAGCTAAGGGGCAATGGCAGTGCTGTTGTCCTGGCCAATCACAAGCTTGCACTCTGTCTTGTGTAACAGAATGAAGTGACTGTTTTTCCCCTCCTCTGACACAGGACTAGTCTGCATGAGATATGGTCTCAAGGTCTCACGCATTTGCTTCCAACCTGCTTATTTTCTGCTCAACAGAAGAACGAAGAATGAACTCTTTTCTTTAATTGATCAAAGAACTCTATTATAATAAAGCTAATCCATCAAAGTGTTAGTCAATAAATAAGATGTGACCGATCTATGAAATCAAAATATTAATTACTTTATTATAATCCTATACAAAATAAAGGTACTGTGACTTTAAATGTTCCAACAGGACTGATTTCACGTAGTGTTAAAAGACATAACACATTACTTTCACTTATCCAATCAGAATTTGCCAGATCTGACGGAGGCGTGGTTCTGATGGTGTTTGGTAATTTTTCATTCGACCATAAACCATAACATCCGAAGTATAAAACTACGCCACGTCAGCTCTAACGCCAGTTCAAAGTGTTCCAGAGAAAGTGACGGATCAATCCTGATCTAAACTCTTCAGCCAAAAGAACCAACGACAAGCTGGAAAATTTTGTTGCTGTGCCCACTGCTGCAACGGTTCCTTTCAGAATAAAAGCTGAACCATCAAGACTCAGGTCCAGGTCTCACCAGACACCAACAAATTGTCCTGACCCGGAAGTATCTCGAGACTGGTGGTCGGTTGCTGTGGCTTCTTCTACGGGTTCCGGTTCCATTAGGTCAAGGTGGACCTTTACACCTCCTGATCTAGACGGGGACTTCCGCTCAGGGTATGTAGACCGACAAATGGTGTCTCATGTGTTTATGAATTTCCTAACCAAAGCTTAGCGCGAAGATATCACCTTCAGTTCCCAAACACAGTTTCTGATCAACATCGCACGTCATCCATTCACTGTCTCATCCACTTTAGTTACACCATACGTTTAGTGTTAAAAGTTAGTCTAGTTTAATTTGTTTAGTAATAAATATTTAAACTTTTAAACTCGACTCTCTCTCTTCTGTTGTCTCTGAGTGAATACGAAGCTGTTATCTAATCTCTGCATTAAAAAGATCCAATCTTCTGGTAAATAACCTCACAGATCCGTAAGGTGGATTTCATATTTCCTATGGAATCCTACAGCTTACGGCTCATTAAATAACACGTAATTTAAATCATTACACTTGTTTGACGGATGTTTAGAAAAGGTGGGCTCAACTCCTGTTGGAGAGCCTTTGCAATGATGGATAATGGTGTTGTGTGTCTTTGTACTGACGTAGAAGGAGAAGAAGAAGTCATGCCAAAGATGTGCCACACCTGGTTTGTAGTCGTTTTCTTTACCAGTCAATGACAGATGAAACTCACAATTTCTTTTCATTTAAATTAATGTGTGATTCAAGTTGTAAAGAAAGTGCATTAGAAAATAGTTTTTATAGCCCCGTTCAGGGCTCTGTGAGCTGACTGGTAGGGGAGGAGCCTTACCCCCAAATTCCACTACCTCCGCTCCGCCCCCGCCTTCCGCAGCCGCTCTCTTCCGAATTCAATTTTTACTGGTACCCGCTCTACAACAGCTCCGCTCCGGTGCGGAGACCTGAGGGGGGCAAACAAGCATGCGCGGGATTTTCGAGATCTTGCGATACAGTCCGAGCAATAAACACGGAAGTTAGATCCAAACACCCGTTGTGTGGGAGAAGCATCGGCATGAACTGTTTAATCTGCCCATCATTTGTGTTGAGAGATCAGCAGTGTTTGGATCAACAAAGTGTGACTACTTTGATAGTGGAAACTGTATTTATGGCTTACTTTTGTGCATTTAAAGTTCAGCCGCCATTGATAGTTGTTAAAAGTTGTTAAACCTGTGCAAATGAAACAAAAAACGCCTTTTGTTTATCGATTTATTGTGAAATACGGAAATTGTGCTTGCTCCTTTTCCTGTTGGGCGGTTGTGATTTCTGTCCATTGACTGCGGAGGTGTTCCGGCGTCCGGCGAAAATAGGATCGATTCTATTTTTGCCGGACGCCAAAACAGAGGGCGGCGCACGGCGCCGCACTGCCGGAGCACGGCCGCAGTAGTGGAATAGCTCTGACTGACTACAACGGGACCGATTTTGCTCCGGCGTTCGTGTCGGAGCGGAGCGCAGCGGAGCGGAGGTAGTGGAATTTGGGGTGAAGGCTCCTTATTCCTGGGCCAGCTCATGTGGAAACGAGGATCTGAGCAACATTCGGTTAGATACTGGAAGTATTGCATACTACTGGATTTAAAAACTTTTTGCCCCTGAAAAAATGAACTTGCGAGGCTCAGGAACATTTTGCACTGTTGGCAATTGTACCAACAACCTGAAACTGTTACATTTGCAGCTATTTGAGTGATATTTGGAACATGCACTGCACTTTGGCTGTACATGATGTAACATATCAAAGGTCACGACACAGCAAGAACACACCTAAGATATCAAAGGTCAAATGTTCAGGTTCTGCCCCAGTTCTTGCTACAGCAAAGAAGCCAAAACATCTTTGCTCAAGGCCTCATGCGGGACTGCTGCATTCCTCAAGGAATTTTATTTATTTTTTGTACATATTATATAGTTTTAATAAAGATAACATCACAGTTTAAATAATTATTAACCTGTAATTCAATACAAAGGATTTAAAATCTAGAGATGAAAAGTACAAACTAGTTAGCTCTGGCTTTTTCTCTGATTTGTGCAAGAAAACCAAACTATTTAAAAAGAAAACACCATCACCCTGTAGTTAAGAGCAGAATGGAGTTAACGCAGCACCTAATCAATGCTAACAGGCTGTCAGCCTTACAATATGCTTAAAGTTAATGTGTATAACAACGTGTTCTGTCAAAGGAACAACTGTGATTGCAGGTCTCATAGTATTTCATCCATTTAATAAAAGTAAAAAAAGAAAAACGCATCTAATAGAGTAAGTGACTCTCCGAGACATGCTAATGGCTAGCCTCTCAGATGCAAACGCCAGCCTATCCATGCTAAAGGTCCGTCCAGGGGGTAGGAAATCCAGCATCGGAGAGGCCAGCCTAGGCACGCTAATGGCTAGCCTTTCTAACGCTAACACCAGCCCGTCCAGGCTAACGCTAGCCTATCCATACTAATAGCCAGCAGAGGGAGTGTGTGATCCAGTCAATGACCAGCTGAGGTCTGCTAGTCCCTAGCGTATCTAGTAGTAATGCCGGTAAAGGTGCTATTTCTCAGTAAGCAGTGCCAGCCTCTCAGTTACCGGCGCCAGCTTATCATTAATCAGATCGGTAGTTGGTTTTGGAATTTATATAGCCTCCTGCTGCTGGGCATTTGTCTTAATTTTGGCCCCCATACCGCGCCATATTCATTCAGCTTTTAGCGGGAACTGGCTTGCAGTTCGTGTGACTATTCCTTTAGGGGTCCATGTTAGACCAATCAGAGGCCAGAAAATTTAGGAGGTGTTAACAAAGTCCCCTGACATCACAATATTTTCTAAGAAACCCAGTGAAAGGATTATTTTGTTTGTTATGTTACGTAAATATGATATAACAGCCATTTGTTAGTATGCTGAAATAATGTACATAACGGATAATAAAATCCCTATGAAATCATCTAGTAGATTCATTCGGTGTATTTAAGATCTACTCCTCCTTGAACCGTCACCTTATCGTGGTGGAGCAGTTTGAGTGACCTAATGATCCTAGAAGCTATGTTGTCTGGGGCACTTTGTGCCCCTGGAAGGGTCTCCCATGACAAATTGGTCTTAGGTGAAGGGTGAGACAAAAAACGGTTCAGAGGATCTTTCATGGATATACAATCAAAGAGTCGGAGTACCTGGCCCGGAGGGTTACCGGGGTCCCACCCTGGAGCCAGGCCTGTGGTTGGGGCTCGTGAGCGAGCGCCTGGTGGCCGGGCTTTCGCCCAAGGGGCCCGGCCGGGCCCAGTCCGGACCGGATACATGGGCTCATCCAACTGTGGACCCACCACCCGCAGGAGGAACATGAAGGGTCCGGTGCAATGTGGATCGGGTGGCAGACCGAGGCGGGAGCCTTGGTGGTCCGATCCCCGGACAACGAAACTGGTTATTGGGACATGGAACGTCACCTCGCTGGCGGGGAAGGAGCAGGAGCTTGTGGCAGAGGTTGAGCGGTACCGGCTAGATATAGTCGGACTCACCTTGACACATAGCTCTGGAACCCAAGTCCTTGAGAGGGGTTGGACACTCTCCTTTGCTGGATTTGCTCCGGGTGAGAGGCGGAGGGGTGGGGTTGGCTTTTTGTTAGCCCCAAGACTCTCTGCCTGTGTGTTGGGGTTTACCCCGGGGGACGAGAGGGTAGCTTCCCTGCGCCTTCGAGTCGGGGAACGGGTCCTGACAGTTGTTTGTGCTTATGGGCCAAATATCAGTTCAGAGTACCCACCCTTTTTGGAGTCCCTGGGACGAGTGCTAGATAGTGCTCCATCAGGGGACTCCATTGTCCTGCTGGGGGACTTCAGTGCTCACGTGGGCAATGACAGCATGACCTGGAGGGGTGTGATTGTGAGGAACGGCCCGCCTGATCTGAACTCGAGTGATGTTTCGTTATTGGCCTTCTGTGCAAGCCGCAGTTTGGCCATAACGAACACCATGTTTGAACATAAGGATGCCCATCGGTACACTTGGTACCAGGGCAGCCTAGGTCGCAGGTCGATGATAGACTTTGTAGTCGTATCATCTGACCTGCGGCCGTATGTTTTGGACACCCGAGTGAAGAGAGGAGCGGAGCGGTCAACTGATCACCACCTGGTGGTGAGTTGGATCAGATGACAGGGGAAGTTGCCGCGTAGACCTGGCAGACCCAAACGCATAGTGAGGGTCTGCTGGGAACGCCTGGCAGAAAAACCTGCCTGGCAGAAGAACCTGCCGGAGGTGGGAGTCAAAACTCCCACCTCCGGCAGAGCTTTGACCGTGTCCTGAGAGCAGTGGGAGACATTGACTCCGAGTGGGCCTTGTTCCACTCTGCGATTGTTGAGGCAGCTGTTGCTAGCTGTGGTCACAAGGTGGCCGGTGCCAGTTGTGGTGGCAACCCCCGTACCCGCTGGTGGACACCAGAGGTTCGGGGAGCCGTCAGGCTGAAGAAGGAGGCCTACAGGGCGTGGTTGGTCTGTGGGTCTCCAGAGGCAGCAGACAGGTACCGGGTAGCCAAGCGGGGTGCAGCAGTGGCAGTTGCCGAGGCAAAATCTCGGGCATGGGAGGAGTTTGGTGAGGCCATGGAGAAAGACTATCGATCGTCTCCAAAGAGGTTCTGGCAAACTCTCCGGCGCCTCAGGAGAGGAAAGCAGCAACTCGCTCACACTGTTTACAGTGGGGATGGGGAGCTGCTAACGTCAACTGGGGCTATAGTCGGACGGTGGAAGGAATAATTTAAGGAGCTCCTCAATCCCACCTATGCGTATTCCGAGGAGGAACCAGAGCCGGGAGACCTGGGGATGGACTGTCCAATCTCGGGGGCAGAAGTTGCTGAGGTAGTCAAACAGCTACACAGCGGTGGAGCCCCGGGGACGGATGAGATTCGTCCTGGGTATCTCAAGGCTATGGATGTTGTAGGGCTGTCATGGTTGACACGTCTCTGCAACATTGCGTGGTCATCGGGGGCAGTTCCTGTGGAATGGCAGACCGGGGTGGTGGTCCCCATCTTTAAGAAGGGTGACCTGAGGGTGTGTTCCAACTATAGGGAGATCACACTCCTCAGCCTCCCTGGAAAGGTCTACTCCAAGATACTGGAGAGGAGGGTCTGATTGAATTTCAGATTGAGGAGGAGCAATGTGGTTTTCGTCCTGGCCGTGGAACTGTGGACCAGCTCTATACCCTTGCAAGGGTGATGGAGGGGGCATGGGAGTTTGCCCAACCAATCCACATGTGTTTTGTGGATTTGGAGAAGGCTTATGACCGTGTCCCCAGGGGCACCCTGTGGGGGACGCTCCAGGAGTATGGGGTGGGTGGCTATCTGTTAAGGGCCATTCAGTCCCTTTACCAGAGGAGCGTGAGTTTGGTCCGCATAGCCGGTAGTAAGTCGGACCTGTTCCCGGTGAGGTTTGGACTCCGCCAGGGCTGCCCTTTGTCATCGGTTCTGTTCATTACCTTTATGGACAGAATTTCTAGGTGCAGCCGTGGTGTGGAGTGTGTCGAGTTTGGTGGCAGGAGAATCTCATTTCTGCATTTTGCGGATGATGTGGTCCTCCTAGCTTCATCCAGCTCTGACCTTCAGCTCCTGCTGGGTAGGTTCGCAGCCGAGTGTGAAGCGGCTGGGATGAGGATCAGCACCTGCAAATCTGAGACCATGGTTCTCTGTTCTGGTGTATCAGGAGCCTAGCTCCATGTCTCCTACAGCTGCTGGAAATTCTGAAGCTTTTCACAGATTCTTTGTTGATAAAGTGTCAGGCATTAGAGCTGCTATTTCTGGTAACTCTGTTGACCCTGTTCCAGTTCCTCCATCACCACCCACCCTGAGCTCCCTCAATACTGTTTCATAGTCTGAGCTGAATAAGCTTGTTGCGAGGCAGAAGCCATCTGGCTCTCCACTTGATGTTCTGCCTCCTCGTCTCTGGAAGGCTGCCTTTCCGTGTCTTGGCCCATCACTTGGTCAGATTATCAATGGGAGCCTCAGCACAGGTGTGGTCCCAGCTGCTTTGAAAGCAGCAGTTATCCGACCGACCCTGAAGAAACCTGGTGCTGATGTCTCTGTGATAGAAAATTACAGGCCTATCTCTACCCTGCCCTTTACATCTAAACTGCTTGAGAAAGTCGTTTATCAGCAGCTGGTCTCACATTTAGCTGACTCTGATCTGTTTGAGGTTTTCCAATCAGGGTTCAGGTCTGGCCATAGCACAGAGTCTGCTCTACTGAGGGTCCTAAATGACATCTATCTATCACTAGATCAGGGTACATCTGTGGTGCTTCTGTTGTTAGACCTGACAGCAGCCTTCGACACAGTTGACCACGCGATTCTACTGGATCACTTGGAACGATGGGTTGGGATCTAAGGGTCAGCTCTGGATTGCTTTAGATCAGCCTTTCTCAAATGGGGGTACGCGTACCCCTGGGGGTACGTAAAGAAACTCCGGGGGTACGTGAGAAAATGTGCATTCATTAAAAAAAATAGTATCCATGGAAAATGTTTAAAAAAATAATTATTTAATAAATATTTTAGGAAAATATAAGTAAAAGTTCATAAAATGTGTTTTATATTCAGTAGAAGTAGGCTAAATTCATTATTCCAAAATCCCAGAGTCCTCCCCCCAATGCTTTTGCGCTCATTAGGGGGTACTCGGCTGAAAAAAATATTTCAAAGGGGGTACATCAGTCAAAAAAGTTTGAGTACCACTGCTTTAGATCATATCTCCACAAGAGGACATTCTGTGTTAAACTGGGTGATGTTTTTTCTTCTTGGGCGTAGATATTCTGCTGGGTTGCTGCCCTCGGACTCCGTGAGGCTCTGTGATGCTGCTGTTTTTGGGCCCTGACAGGATGTGCTGGGGTCTCCATGCTCTGGGTGGCAATTTGACAACAGAGGTCCCTATTGGGGCCAGTGGGGGAGCTGGCTCCCTGGAGGGCTAAGCCCAACCAGCCATTCCTCCCCACATATTTCTCTCCTCCTGCTCCCTCACATCATCACACAAACATGCACATAGGTCCTTGGGGGGTGGGCAAGTCAGGGAGTGCGGGTATGGACCCCATTTCCGCATTCCTGTGGCAACCTGCCCCCCAATTTTATCTGCACCTTAAACACTTCCACCAACGACATTCCATGCAAACACACATTTTGGGCCTTGGGAGTGAAAACATCCAATGGCAGTTGGCAGGGGGACTTCTCAGCCTCATCCCGAGTGCCGGTGCCCACTTCCAATTTTAAACTGCACTTAGACACTGAGGGCTGTGGGTGCAAGTGGGGTGGTGTGGTGGCATCAGCTGGCATAGGCCAGACAATGCCCACACTGCCCACTCACCACAGCCATGGAATACACCTCATCAACACTCACTAACACCATATTGGAGCAGGCGGAGGGAGACTAGGGGTCTTAGCACACCTCTGTTGTTGCTTGGCTTCCTGGGGCTGGAGGCTAGGAGGGAGATCTGGCCGTCTGGTTGGGGTCTGGGGTGGTGGGTTGCTGTGCTCAGCGTTGGGCGGGGGAGCTTACTCATCAGCACCCCAGCAGAAAGGGTCAAACTCTGTGAACCGGTATTGGTTGTACCCCATGTGCAGCAGTACCGGGACCAGAGTTAATAGGGTGTGTATGGGGAGCATGAGTGGGTGTCCGGCGTGCATTTTTGTTAGTCTTTGGTTGTATGTGCATGTGTGAGCATGAGGGAGGGAGTGTGTGACTGTGTTTGTGTTTGACTGTATATGTCAGGTGGAGTCTTTGACTCCTCCCTTCTCCTGGGACTTCTTTTGATGATATAGGTCTTCGTCTCCCCTCCCCCTGCCACACCTGGTGTGGAGTGTGGTGCCTTGGTCTGCCTGGGTCGTGCCTCCCGGGTCAGGGAGTTTAAGATTTTTGGCATCTGCCTGACCAATCCCGGTGGCTGTCTGGTAGGGTCTGGGTCCCTGGGCTGTGCTGGGTCCCCGGCGGGGGTGGTCGCCCTGGGTCCCGGGTCGCTGGGTCCCGGGCTCGGCCGGCTAGGGGGTGGGAGGCTGCGAGTGGGCCTGAGGGCTTGCCGCCGATATCTCCCGGGAATCTGCCGGCTGCTGGTTGTGGCCCCCTAGGGTGATCCTCTGTGCCTCTCGAGGGGGGCGGGGGCTTTTCTGGTCGCAGTCTCCCTGGGGTTCCTGTGCTCTGGGGCAGCTCCTGGATCTCAGGGACTTGGAGCTCCCTTCGTCTCCTGCATATCTTTAGGGGGCGGATCTGTGGCCCCTCACACTCTCTATTGGACGCTCCTATAGAGAAACCTTACATAAACAATTGATTGATTATACATTTCTTCATTAAATTGACGCAGTGATAGCTTGATCTTGTTGTATTGTTGTTGTGTCCCTTTTTTTTCGTCTCTCTTCCTGCAGGTCTAGAGGCAGACTCTTGTTCATTACTGTTTATTTTTGTGGAACACCCCCCACCCCCCTGTCTCTTCCTTTCTCTTTCACCTCTGTCT
Organism: Nothobranchius furzeri; assembly: GCF_043380555.1. Lineage (NCBI taxonomy): Eukaryota > Metazoa > Chordata > Actinopteri > Cyprinodontiformes > Nothobranchiidae > Nothobranchius > Nothobranchius furzeri. The sequence goes on along the minus strand of NC_091741.1, from coordinate 33,351,271 downwards.
CTGTGTCTGGTCGGAATTAAAAAGCATCAAAAAACAACAACAATAACGTTTTAAGTATCAGGCGTGACATTAAAAGCAGACGCTTTGATGCTCCACCTGAGAGTAAATCTGTAAGGCTTGACACCAGCATTCAGACATCAATTCTGTTTGCTTCATAGCCAGACAGGACACGGTAAAAAAAAAAAAAGACAGCGCGGCTGCAGGCAGCGTGAGCCTCGTCTGCAGGAATGTGAGATGTGAGAGCTGCCAGCAGCGGGAAGCGTCCTCAGCTCTGGAAGACATTATTGTTCTGCTTGAGATCAAGAAGCTCCGAATCCAACGTGACTTCTTAGCAAGTTGTTGGTTAGTAGAGAAAAAAAACTCTCAACATCGTCTTTCTGTTTTTCTGCTTTTACTTCATCAGTAGATAAAGATCACAGCAACAGTTTGGGTTCATCAGAAAGCATTTACAGCCAGCTGCTTTTGGTTAATCCTCACAAACATCGAACAGTCCAAGTTAAACCAGCCTGAAAGGAAATGAAACCCCGATCGACCCACGCTGGTAGAACTCACCAGTGTCAAAGCATTTCCAACACACAGTCAGCTGTCTGAAATGTAATGAAACCAAGAAAAGTTTGAGTCAAACTAGAAGAACCTTCGGGCTTCAGGTTTGGTTCGGTGACAGCCTCTCAGTCAAAAGAACACCAGCAGATGTTCCAGGGTGGGACAGTTGGGAGATATCTCTACTGAATTAATTCAATTCAATTCAATTTTATTTATATAGCGCCAAATCACGACAAGAGTCATCTCAAGGCACTTCACATATTAAACATTCCAATCCAGGTCAGTTTATTAAGCCAATCAGAAAAATTGTTTCCTATATAGTGTCAGTGACTTTACAGCAATCCTCATGCTAAGCAAGCATATAGCGACAGTGGAGAGGAAAACTCCCTTTTAACAGGAAGAAACCTCCAGAGAATCCTGGCTTAGTATAAGCAGCCATCCACCATGACACACTAGGGATCGAGAAGACAGAGCACACACACGCACACACACACACACACACACACACACAGGTTACATTGTGATTTCTTAGTAAATATTCTATTTGGCGAGAGATAAACTTTATTGTATTTATCCTAGTGGATCTATAATTAAACGGATAAACTAGTAGTAGCACATCCAACGTCTAGGAAAGCAAAAAGTTATTATCAGGAGAGGGAGAATGTTTAAGTGGTTAGCAGCAGTGTGCTAGTCGATGGCCCCCTCCATGAGGCCACCACAGCTCAGCAAAACATCATTGTAGCTTCTTCTGGGGAGAAAACACTTAGAGAGAAAATAAAGTTAACAGCTGAAATAACAGGAAATAATACAGTTAAAGAGCAGATTGTAGAAGAAAGTAGTAGAGTGTGAAAAGTGGTCAGTGTATCCTCCAGCAGTCTAACAGCAGATAACTCTGGATAACCTAGCCTTTTAGATGGAGGCAGGGCAAGGGAGAGCCGACTGTACACTCCAACTCCCTCTACTCCCCCACTTGTCCAGATCTAGGCTAACATCAGATTTTAACCATAGGCCCTATCAAATAAAAATGTTTTAAGCCTAGTCTTAAAAGTAGACAAGGTGTCTGCCTCACGGACTAAAGCTGGGAGCTGGTTCCACAAGAGAGGAGCCTGATAACTAAAAGATCTGCCTCCCATCCTATTTTTTTAGATATTCTGGGAACCACCAGTAGACCTGCAGTCAGAGAGCGAAGTGCTCGGTTAGGAACATATGGAACAATCAGATCACTGATGTATGATGGAGCTTGATTATTAAGAGCTTTATATGTGAGAAGAAGGATCTTAAAATCTATCCTGAATTTAACAGGTAGCCAATGTAGGGAAGCTAAGACAGGAGAGATATGACCTCTCTTTTTAATTCTCATCAGAACTCTAGCTGCAGCATTTTGGACAAGCTGAAGACTTTTAACTACATTCTGTGGACTTCCTGAGAGTAATGAATTACAGTAATCCAGTCTTAATGTAATAAATGCATGAACAAGTTTTTCAGCATCGCTCCTGGAAAGGATGCTTCTAATCTTAGCAATATTCCGAAGGTGGAAAAAGGAAATCCTACAAACCAGTTTAACCTGGGATTTGAATGACATGTCCTGGTCAAAGATAACACCAAGGTTCCTTATTTTGTTCTCGGAGATTAATGTAATGCCGTTCAGGTCAGGCGATTGGCTAAGCAATTTCCTTTTCTGGATTTCTGGTCCAAAGATGAGAACTTCCGTCTTGTCTTGATTTAAAAGCAAAAAGTTTAGAGTCATCCAACTTTTTATGTCCTCAAGACAAGCCTGTAATCTACCCAACCGATTAGGTTCATCAGGGTTAATGGATAAATATAGCTGAGTGTCGTCAGCATAACAGTGGAAGTTTATCCCATGCTGTCTAATGATTTTACCAATTGGGAGCATATATATAGTAAAAAGAATTGTTCCAAGCACTGAACCCTGTGGTACTCCACAAGTAACCCTGGAGTATGAAGATTTGTCATGTACATTTACAAAATGAAATCTGTCAGACAGCTAGGATTTAAACCAGCCTAGCGCTGTTCCTTTGATCCCTACAACATGTTCAAGTCTTTCTAAAAGAACATTGTAATCAACTGTGTCAAAGGCAGCACTGAGATCTAACAAGACTAGAACAGACACAAGATTCTTATCTGAGGCCATGAGAATATCATTTGTAATTCTCAGTAACGCAGTTTCAGTGCTGTGATACTCTCTAAAATCAGACTGAAATTCCTCAAACAGATCATTAGTGTTTAAATGCTCACGTACTTGGATGGCCACTATTTTCTCCAGGACTTTGGATAAAAATGGAAGGTTAGATATTGGTCTATAATTCATTGGGTCATCTGGATCCAGAGAAGTGTCATGTTGGGTTGAAGTCTTTTGACCCACGACATGCAGAATCACACACAGGCAGAAGGTGAGTAAAATTATTTATTTAAGTTGGATGAGTGATGCAGACGTTGAATGGGATTCGGGAGGTTCTGATGAAGTTCTGCAGCAGAAAACCAGAGTGAGTAGTTGCAGGACAACGGGCACTAAAGGTAATGAGATTTTGTCTTACGGTTTCCAGGTAGTTAGAGAGAGTTTGAAAGGAGGGCACGTCAAGACTGGCTGAGTTGGTCGGGCGAGAGGCAGAGGAAATGGCTGGGAGCTGAGCACCGGAGTCCAGGTTGTACTGATGGCAGGTGGGGGTTGGAGAGCAGGCGGTCAGGGGCGAGCGACGGGCTGGTGTGCAGGATGATCCGGTGAGTCTCTTGCTTGGTGGTGGAAGTTGGCAGATGAATGGAAGGTACCTGAGGAGGTTGGAGGTAACAGGGCAGATTAACTTGATCGAAGCGAGGTAAACAGGAAATACACAAGACAGGCAAGGTTCTGGCGAGAATACTACCCAATACTGAGTAATCATCCAGCGCTGATGTGTTGTCCCGACACTCCTTAAATCCCCTGACCACTGATGAGGAGATCAACAACAGCTGCTCTCCGGACACACCCACCTGCACACAGAGAAACTCAACACAAACAGGTGTTAGCTCAGCACAGACCATGACAAGAAGGCTTCTTAAGTGAAGGTTTGATTACAGCAACCTTAAAATCTTGTGGTACATACCCATTTAGTAAGAATAGATTGATTATATCTAGAACGGGGGCAGTAACCAAAGGAAATGCATCTTTAAATAATTTAGTTGGGATTGGATCTAAAATGCAAGTTGAAGGTTTAGATGAAGCTAATATTTTTGATATCTCTGAAAGCTCAACTGGATTAAAACGGTTCAAACACAGATGAGGTTCTACAGTCACCTCTGATGCTGCCTCACTTACTGAGGAAGAAGAAATCGCATTAGGGAGGATGCTAAAGATTTTGTTTCTAACAGAATTTATTTTACTTGTAAAAAATCCCATAAAGTTGTTGCTGCTGAGGGCTAAGGGAATAGATGACTCAGAGCTATGATTCTGTCTACGTTTGGCAACTGTACTGAAAAGAAATGTAGGCATATTTTTAATCTCCTCAATTAACGCTGAGAAATAAGCAGTTCTAGTTTGTTGAAGCTTATTTTTATAAAGCACAAGACTATTTTTCCAGGATAAGTAGGACTCCTCCTGGTGCGTAGCGCGCCATGTTCTCTCCAATTTTCTAGTTTTGTTTTAAGGCTCGTAAATGAGAATTAAACCAGGGAGCCAACTTCCTGTCCCTGATTACCTTCTTTTTTAAAGGGGCAACATCATCTAATGCCACACGTAAAGAGGAATTAACATGATGAACTAAGGCATCATTTGTGAGGGGCTAGAACTGAGAATATTGCCCTCTGCTACATGCCTCTGAGATGCTGAGGACAATAAAGATGGAACAGTTGATTTAAAAGATGCAACAACGTTGTCAGAAAGAGACCGACTATAGTGAAATTTACTTTTATGTCTCAAGAACTCAGTTATAAAAAACTCAAAGGTTATCAGAAAGTGGTCCGAGAGGACTGGATTATGTGGAAATATCGTTATTTCCTCACACTCTATGCCATAAGTCAGCACAAGGTCTAATGTATGATGGCAGGAGTGGGTGGAGCTATGTATTCTTTGAGTAAAACCAATTGAGTCTAAGATATTACTAAAGGCTACATTGAGGCTATCCTTTTCAATGTCCACATGAATGTTGAAATCCCCCACTACAATGACCTTATCAGTATTTAGCACCAAATCAGATAAAAAATCAGATCTGATCCAAAAACTCAGAGTAAGGCCCTGGTGGACGATATAAAACTACAAACAAGAGTGGTTTTACAGTTTTACAATCTGGATTAAGAAAACTAAGAATAAGATGTTTGAACAAACTGTAACTATTAATTGGTAAGGGATTGATTAATAGGTCTGAATGAAAAATGGTTGCTACTCCTCCTCCTCGCCCTGTACTTCGAGCAATATGATGATTTAAATAATTTGAAGGAGTCGACTCGTTTAAGCTAACATAGTCCTCTTGCTGCAGCCAGGATTCTGTGAGAGAGAGCAAAGAGATCTGATTATCACAAATCAAGTCATTAACTAACAAAGTCTTAGAAAAAATGGATCTAATGTTCAACAACCCACATTTAATTTTTCTAGTTTTCTGCTCAGTTGAATTTGTTCTAATATTTATGAGATTTCCATGATTTGCTTTATTAAGCCTGATATTTAATCTGTGTGGTTTTGGCCGTGGGCAGGACACTGTCTCTATGGGGTAATGGGTGGGTAACAGTACAGAAGCTGCAGAGGGGTGGGTTAAACTACGACTCTGCTTCCTGGTCTGGACCCTGGGTAGTCATGGAGGACTAATAAAACTGGCCATATTCCTAGAAAGAAGAGCTGCTCCATCCAAAGAGGGATGGATGCCGTCTCTCCGCATCAGACCAGGTTTTCCCCAAAAAGTTTTCCAATTAAGTGTATTGATTTATATAGCGCCAAGTCACTTAAAATAAACATTTAAATTTTTATTTAACATTTATTCAACCAGACGAGTCAACTGAGAACCCGTTCTCATTTACAACGACAATCTAGCCAAGAGTTAGCAGTAACACGCACAGAAAAACGAGAGCACGCTTTGACACTCGTTTGTTTCACTTACCCTAACCCAGCAATGGTTTGGTTGCATGGTTTAATTACAGATATCATTTTTATTGTCATTTCAGTGATGGGGAGCTGAGTGTTGGTTGTGTGTATGTATAAGTCTGTAAATGTGTCCTAAAGTCAACTGTAGCCAGATGAGCTGCCAGGTTTCCCGTCTCCAGGCACAAAGTCTGCCAAAAGTTTCACCTGGACCAAGATTGTTGTAAAAGTCTAACAAACATTTTACTAAACAGTTTGCTGCTAAAAGTCAGGTCAGGTGTATTCTGAAACAAACCCTCCAGAACGGGCCGGGTCCAGACCAGAGCCTCGAGTCTCAGAATCTCGTTTTGTGAAGCTCTTCGTGATTTTTATCTTAAGAGGCACTAAATAACAGATTGTTTTCTTTCTTTCTGTCATGCTGGGTTGATCTTTGATTTATTTCAACTCATCTTCCAGTTCACAGATCATTCACGAGCACAAACCAAAACCAAACGTGTTTATACTTTCTATTTTTGTTTCATTCTTCATGTTTTCATCAAGAATTCATTTGAAGCAAACTTCATGGAAATCTTTTGTCTGAAAGCTGCTGGCAGAACATCTGGAATCAGAGCTCGGATGATCTTCCGTCAGATGATTTAAATGTGTAGAAAACAAAAATAGACAACTAGTGACTGAACTTGGTGTCAGTAAATAAAAGATCTCCTAAAAGTTGCAGATCTGCTGTTAATGAGGCGTTTTTGGACTGAGGAGAGAAAACAGTGGTGCAATAATAAACCAGAAGCATCCGTCACATCTTCTGGTTTCTGATGATTTGAGTCCTTTCACTTCTTCATCACTAATCTTCATCAGTCCTCTTCCTCAGACGGCCGCTGACACCTGGAGCTGTTTTAGGCCAGATGGACCAAAACGTAAGCCTCATCATAAGCTGTCGAACAGCTGCTATTCTTCATGGGTTTATTACATTTATTACATACTGTACACATACATACGGTACACATACATACGGTACACATACATACGGTACACATACATACGGTACACATACATACGGTACACATACATACGGTACACACACATACTGTACACATACATACGGTACACATACATACTGTACACATACATACGGTACACATACATACGGTACACATACATACTGTACACATACATACGGTACACATACATACGGTACACATACATACGGTACACATACATAATGTACACATACATACTGTACTCATACATACGGTACACATACATACTGTACACATACATACGGTACACATACATATGGTACACATACATACTGTACACATACATACGGTACACATACATACTGTACACATACATACGGTACACATACATACGGTACACATACATACTGTACACATACATACGGTACACATACATACGGTACACATACATACTGTACACATACATACGGTATACATACATACGGTACACATACATACTGTACACATACATACTGTTCACATACATACGGTACACATACATACGGTACACATACATACTGTACACATACATACGGTACACATACATACGGTACACATACATACTGTACACATACATACGGTACACATACATACTGTACACATACATACGGTACACATACATACGGTACACATACATACGGTACACATACATACTGTACACATACATACGGTACACATACATACGGTACACATACATACTGTACACACACATACGGTACACATACATACGGTACACACACATACGGTACACATACATACGGTACACATACATACGGTACACACACATACGGTACACATACATACGGTACACATACATACTGTACACATACATACGGTACACATACATACTGTACACATACATACTGTACACATACATACGGTACACATACATACGGTACACATACATACGGTACACATACATACGGTACACATACATAATGTACACATACATACTGTACTCATACATACGGTACACATACATACTGTACACATACATACGGTACACATACATATGGTACACATACATACTGTACACATACATACGGTACACATACATACTGTACACATACATACGGTACACATACATACGGTACACATACATACTGTACACATACATACGGTACACATACATACTGTACACATACATACGGTATACATACATACGGTACACATACATACTGTACACATACATACTGTTCACATACATACGGTACACATACATACTGTACACATACATACGGTACACATACATACGGTACACATACATACTGTACACATACATACGGTACACATACATACGGTACACATACATACTGTACACATACATACGGTACACATACATACGGTACACATACATACTGTACACACACATACGGTACACATACATACGGTACACACACATACGGTACACATACATACGGTACACATACATACGGTACACACACATACGGTACACATACATACGGTACACATACATACGGTACACACACATACGGTACACATACATACTGTACACATACATACGGTACACATATATACTGTACACATACATACGGTACACATACATACGGTACACATTCATACGGTACACACACATACGGTACACACACATACGGTACACATACATACTGTACACATACATACGGTACACATACATACTGTACACATACATACGGTACACATACATACGGTACACATACATACGGTACACATTCATACGGTACACACACATATGGTACACACACATACGGTACACATACATACGGTACACATACATACGGTACACATACATACGGTACACACACATACGGTACACATACATACGGTACACATACATATGGTACACACACATACGGTACACATACATACGGTACACATACATACGGTACACACACATACGGTACACACACATACGGTACACATACATACGGTACACATACATACTGTACACATACATACGGTACACATACATACTGTACACATTCATACGGTACACATACATACGGTACACATTCATACGGTACACATACATACTGTACACATACATACGGTACACATACATACTGTACACACACATACGGTACACACACATACGGTACACATACATACTGTACACATACATACTGTACACACACATACGGTACACATACATATGGTACACATACATACGGTACACATACATACGGTACACATTCATACGGTACACACACATACGGTACACACACATACTGTACACATACATACGGTACACATACATACGGTACACATACATACGGTACACATACATACGGTACACACACATACGGTACACATACATACGGTACACATTCATACGGTACACATACATACTGTACACATACATACGGTACACATACATACAGTACACACACATACGGTACACATACATACGGTACACATTCATACGGTACACATACATACTGTACACACACATACGGTACACATACATACGGTACACATTCATACGGTACACATACATACGGTACACATACATACGGTACACATACATACGGTACACATTCATACGGTACACATACATACTGTACACATACATACGGTACACATACATACTGTACACATTCATACGGTACACATACATACTGTACACATACATACGGTACACACACATACGGTACACATACATACTGTACACATACATACGGTACACATACATACGGTACACACACATACGGTACACACACATACGGTACACATACATACGGTACACACACATACGGTACACATACATACGGTACACACACATACTTTACACATACATACGGTACACATACATACGGTACACACACATACTGTACACATACATACGGTACACATACATACTGTACACACACATACTGTACACACACATACTGTACACATACATACGGTACACATACATATGGTACACATACATACTGTACACATACATACGGTACACATACATACTGTACACATACATACGGTACATATACATACTGTACACATACATACTGTACACATACATACTGTACACATACATACGGTACATATACATACTGTACACATACATACTGTACACATACATACGGTACACATACATACGGTACATATACATAATGTACACATACATACGGTACATATACATAATGTACACATACATACGGTACACATACATACTGTACACATACATACGGTACATATACATGATGTACATATCAGTCTTCTTCATTCATACATTTAGATAAACAAAAGTCAGTATTTAAATACTTAAAGCCCCAAAAACCCAACCATGAATCACTGCTCTATATAATAGATGTAAACACCCATAAATAAACATATATAGATGTATACATATACAAATACATACATCTGCACATATCCTAAGTACATAATGGGGCCTCTGCGGGGAGAGGGAAGTGACGCCACCATCAGCGTCAGCTCTGAGGAAGTTTGCAGCCGCGAACGAAACTGTCAGCAAGGTAAAGAGAAACCGTTTCTGTGTTTTAAAAAGAACCAAAAATGCAGTTAGAAGTTCAACACAGCAAGAACGTACCAAAGATGTTCATGTTTTCATAGTTTTCCCGTGATGCATTTTTCAATATGTTCCATTTCTGCTGCCGAATATCTTAATTTTGAAGCGGCGAAGGCGGTGCTGTCGAATTTACAGGAAGTGTGTCCTGACCAATCACAAGTTTGTGGTCTCTCCCTCTTTCAATGGATAGTTAAATATTGGTGCACGTCTCTGTCACTCTGCAGGCCAGTTGGAGAGCTCCATTGCCGACGCATAATGGCGTTGCTTGTCCGTCCCGATGCAGACGGAAAAGTATGAATTAGGCTTAAACTTGCAACCTCTGAAGAATTATTCTTGTTCGTGTTGGACCAAACAATCACGATGACTGAACTAGTTACTTTAATAATCAAATTGGGATACATTTCCCACAGTCTCTAATAATATCTATACTCCCTCCCATTCCTTTCAACAGATAATTAATATGACTATTCCAAGACAATTTATTGTCAACAACAATAGCTAATTGCTTAATTTCTGGTTTAAAATGTGTTTTGCTCCTAAAGCCAGTTTAAGTGGGCTGGTTCTGTTTATTATTATTTTCTTTTTCTCATCACGGATTAATTTATTGCCTTTTTAAAGCTGGAATTGTGCAACAACACTGTGGGTTGGGTCTGTATTTGTTAATTTATGGTTCTTTTGTGAAGGCTCTCATTTCCCAACGGTCACATGTGGTTTCTAAGTGCTTAAAGGAGACCCACGTTATAATATTTCTATGGTCAATGTCAAACACGTTCATGAAGTTATTTGCTCTAAATCCGTCTCACATGAAGCCTTGCAGCAGTTTCATTCTGGACAGTTTCAGTACCTTCCAGAATGAGCCGTTTCAGGGCTCTGTCAAGCTGTTGCTGGCCACGGCCACCGGGACGACGGGCTCAGTTCCTGTGCTGATATCCTTTATAGGGAGCTGAAGTCTCCTCCCTTCCCGGTCGGATCACGGGTCCCCGGACGAACGAAAAAATGAACGCAAGTCAACAGCGCTAAAATGCTATTTTCTACTCCATTTGCCTTACACCCTGGATCACACACATGTTGTACTGCAATTTAAATGAAAAGTAATGATGGTGCTTCGACCACGCCAGTCACGTACTTTGAGATTTGTCAGCTTATAAAAGTCCGTAATTAGCATGACTACAAATCAGACATCGGCACGTCGCATATATGACGTCACCACGGAATCTCCTCTTCCCTAGCATAGCTGCTACTTACCAAATGGCCAGATTTATGGTGGTTCTTTCCTCCTGAGGGAAGGATTTAAAGTTTGCTAAATTTACAGCCAGTTTCCCGGTTTTCCTCTGCATATTGGTCTAGCCATGCTCCATAGGAGCCACAACAGGTCTACCATTAACCCTTTGAAGCATGACAACAAAAATGGTGGTGGTTCATTTGAAAAGTCCTTTATTGAGAAAATGGATATGTTTGCATCTTCTTTGACAGAGTATGGCGGACGGCCCACTGGCATCGTAGTGGTGGATACGCCGCGTTACTCCTGGTCCAATAGCATCTGGAGATCATTTGAAAGACAACAGTAGATTCCGCCCCACCACTGACATCGGTCTGTGGGTTGTGGACAGACTATACACTCACTGGCCACTTTATTGGGTACACCTGTCCAACTGCTCGTTAATAATCAGCCAATTACATGGTGGCAACGAGCACCACAGGGCAGCTGTGGCTACAATGTAGCTCATCAACTCCAGGGTTGGAATGTGTATGTGAACGAATGAATACATAAATGACTGAATGTGTTGTAAAGCGCCATAGGGGGTTCTAGGACTCTAGAAGGTGCTACATCAAACTCTGGCCATTTACCACTTCTCTCCTAGCTTGTCTGAGGTCAGTCTGAGCGAGAGCAGAGGTGCTGGCAGACTCTGAGGCGGGTTGGTAAACCCCGGCTCAGTCTGACGTGACTCATGACGGTTTTTCTTTCTGCTTTGGGCTCATCACAAGAGAAGCTCTGCGGGTTCAGAGACCACAGACCGTTTCCACAACACGACACCCACGGCTGCTGTTCTGGGTCCACACATGAGCATGTTTAGCTGTGAGCGCGGTCAGGACTTCATCTGATCCAAACTTAGAAGGATTCAGAACAAGAAGGTCACCATCAGCAGCCAATCAGAGCATGTCTCTCACAGCCTTCCTCGTGACGTCAGCAGCAGAAAGGCGAGAGTGGAATCCCAGCTGAACCAGATCTGCCTTTTGTTTACGTTTGTTTGTTTATCGGGCAGACGCTTTTATCCAGCCGTTAACCCGTAGGGCGTGTTGTGATCTGTGTGGGAAAGCGGAGAACCCTTTCACTGGTCATTACGCCGACAACCGTCTGAGTAAATGAGTCGTAACGAGGAGCTGAGCAAGCATGACCTCATTCACACCTGCAGCGGTGGCTAATAACACAGCAGCGTGCTAACAGGCTCCAGGTCAGAGTCTGGATCTGGTCCTGTTCTGTCTGCTTTAGTCTCATATGAATGTTGTCCCCTTTTCCTTTGCTTCCAGTGACGGATCGGACCGAGACCGGGTCAAGTCTTGTGTGAAGCTTCATGAGACGTGAACAAGCTGCTGTTTCTCCTCTGATTTTGTCCTGAGGACCACAGCTGATGTTTGGAAACCCTGAAAATAAAAGCTGGAGTGACGGGGAGCTTCCAGCCTCCTGACCCACTGAGCAGCTCCAGGAATAGAAACGTCTTTCTAACTTTAGAGCCATCTGACGCTTGGTGTTGTGTTCGGAGTGAGTGGGAGGTTTCTGCGTCAGCCAGCAGCGAGTGTTTGGAACTGTGAACAAAACCACGATGGTGGCTTGGCCTGCTGTGTTATTGTGGTCCGGTCCAACAACTCAGAGAGGTTTACCCTCGCTCAGACGTCTGGGAGAAGGAGGGGAGTTCCTGAGCTGCTCCTGGACCTTCAGAGCTTTAGAAACACACTTATTTACTGATGACACGTCAGAATGTGAATGTTTGAATCACTTGTTAAAGTCTGGTGAGTTGGAGCAGAGAAACCAGAATAACCACAACCTAGCAGCTCCTCTTCCAAACCAACCTTGGCACCTTTTTGGGCCGTGCCTTCATCGTTTCACTCAGAGCCAAACTTCACGATTATTCAATATTCAAAAACAGAAACTTTATTGTATGATTGTTTGCATGATAAGCACAGGAACAATCTCATGCACTGGACCTGTTATACTAGCTGGTTCTGATGTGATGGTAACTGGTTCTGATGTTAGGATTAACTGGTTCTGATGTTAGGATTAACTGGTTCTGATGTGATGGTTAACCGGTTCTGATGTGATGGTAACTGGTTCTAATGTTAGGGTTAACTGGTTCTGGAACTTGGTTGTTGGGTGGACCTGCTGTGATACCAGACTGCTCCTCCCTGGCGGTAAGGCGTTTCCTGTTTCCTGTTTCCAGTGTTGCACTACGTGTAGCTGTTTGGTGTTTGGGGCTCGCTAAAACTGATTTAATTTATCTGTACTTGGATATCTCTGAGTTATTGTAGCACATAAGCACACTAAAACACACATTTTCTGTTGTTCCACCTAGCTTTTAGGGAACCATTTGAGTTCGCACGCAGTTTATTTAGTGTTGAACAGTTAGCTTAGCCTCAGCACGGCTATGGCTACTTCTGTCTCTGCTTCTCCATCTCCTATCTCTTGCTCTCTGTGTCAGATGTTTAGTTACTCCTCTGCCTCCTTTAGTGATAATGGTAAGTGTAATAAATGTAGCTACAGTTTGTTCAAACATCTTATTCTTAGTTTTCCTAATCCAGATTGCAAAACTGTGAAACCACTCTTGTTTGTAGTTTTATATCGTCCACCAGGCCCTTACTCTGAGTTTTTGGATCAGATCTCTGATTTTTTTATCTGATTTGGTGCTAAATACTGATAAGGTCATTGTAGTGGGGGATTTTAATATTCATGTGGACATTGAAAATGATAGCCTCAATGTAGCCTTTAGTAATATCTTGGACTCATTTGGTTTTACCCAAAGAATACATAGCTCCACCCACTCCTGCCATCATACATTAGACCTTGTTCTGACTTATGGCATAGAGTGTGAGGAAATAACGATCTTTCCACATAATCCAGTCATCTCGGACCACTTTCTGATAACCTTTGAGTTTTTTAGTTCTTGAGACATGTGGCATTAGATGATGTTGCCCCTTTAAAAAAGAAGGTAATTAGGGACAGGAAGTTGGCTCCCTGGTTTAACTCTCATTTACGAGCCTTAAAACAAAACTCTAGGAAATTGGAGAGAACATGAAGCTCTACGTACCATGAGGAGGCCTACCTATCCTGGAAAAATAGTCTTGTGCTTTATAAAAATAAGCTTCAACAAAGTAGAACTGCTTATTTTTCAGCATTAATTGAGGAGAATAAGCATAATCCTAAATTTCTTTTCAGTACAGTTGCTAAACTTACACAGAATCATAGCTCTGAGCCATCTATTCCCTTAGCCCTCAGCAGCAACGAGTTTATGGGATTTTTTACAAGTAAAATTAATTCTATTTGAAACAAAATCTTTAGCATCCTCCCTAATGCGATTTCTTCTTCCTCAGTAAGTGAGGCAGCATCAGAGGTGACTGTAGAACCTCATCTGTGCTTGAACCGTTTTGATCCAGTTGAGCTTTCAGAGATATCAAAAATATTAGCTTCATCTAAACCTTCAACTTGCATTTTGGATCCAATCCCAACCAAATTATTTAAAGAAGCATTTCCTTTGGTTACTGCCCCCATTCTAGATATAATCAATCTATCCTTAGTAAATGGATAAGTAATAATAATAATAATAATAATAATAATAATAATAGCCTTTATTGTCATTGTACAGGATACAACGAAATTGGAGTGCCACTCCCTTGGTGCACAATACAATAATACTTATAAATATAAAAGGTCCCCTAAAACAAAACCGCAGTAAGTACAATATATACAGAATAGCAGCTAAAATATTATGTATAAAATGGCATTAGAATAGCAGCATAATTGTTGACGGTGACCTTGACAAGTCGCTAAGCAGTTTTAATTGTTTTATGCTTATTTACTATAGACATCGCCCTGGGAAAGAAGCTATCCCTGAATCTGTTTGACCTGGTTTTATGTGACCTGTACCGTCGACCTGATGGTAATAGTTGAAAGACTCGATTGCTGGGGTGAGACTGGTCCTTGATGATATTACTCGCTCTGCTGAGGTACCGAGAGTTTGCAATGACCTCCAGGCTGGACAGAGAGCAGCCAGTGATCTTCTGGGCTGTGTTGATGACCCTCTGCAGTACTGTCCTGTCTGCAGCTGAGCACCCTGCATACCATGCTGTTATGCTGTACGTTATGATGCTCGCTATGGTGGCTCTGTAGAAAGTCACCAGCAGCCTCTCCTCCAGGTTGTTCCTCCTGAGCACTCTCAGAAAGTGGAGACGCTGCTGGGCCTTCTTTACCACTGCCGTGGTATTTGCGGTCCAGGAGAGATCGTCAGAGATCTGCACGCCCAGAAACCTCATGGAGTGTACCCTCTCCACACAGTTCCCATGAATGTACAATGGGGCCGGGTCTGCTCTGCCCTTCCTGAAGTCGAAGATAAGTTCTTTAGTTTTCGTGGTGTTCAGTTGTAGGTTATTCACTGAACACCACTCCGCCAGTCTGTTGACAAGATTTTAAGGTTGCTGTAATCAAACCTTCAGTTAAGAAGCCTTCTCTGGATCCAGATGACCCAATGAATTATAGACCAATATCTAACCTTCCATTTTTATCCAAAGTCCTGGAGAAAATAGTGGCCATCCAAGTATGTGAGCATTTAAACACTAATGCTCTGTTTGAGGAATTTCAGTCTGGTTTTAGAGAGTATCACAGCACTGAAACTGCATTAGTGAGAGTTACAAATGATATTCTCATGGCCTCAGATAAGAATCTTGTGTCTGTTCTAGTCATGTTAGATCTCAGTGCTGCCTTTGACACAGTTGATCACAATGTTCTTTTAGAAAGACTTGAACATGTTGTAGGGATCAAAGGAACAGCGCTAGGCTGGTTTAAATCCTAGCTGTCTGACAGATTTCATTTTGTAAATGTACATGACAAATCTTCATACTCCAGGGTTACTTGTGGCGTACCACAGGGTTCAGTGCTTGGACCATTTCTTTTTACTATATATATGCTCCCAATTGGTAAAATGATTAGACAGCATGGGATAAACTTCCACTGTTATGCTGACGATACTCAGTTATATTTATCCATTAACCCTGATGAACCTGTAGCGTTATGGTTTTATGCTCTTTTATGAAAGAGGAACCATGCTACGTATTAATTCGGAATATTAATTTTTAATAAATCAATAACCAAATTTTATATTGTTCAGAAGACTCAAAGGTTGTTTTCATCGATAAACTGCCGATAATATCTGAGTGTCTGTGTTTCAGTTCAATGAGGAAACCAGTTTGACGATTAAAAGTTTTAATTCTTCAAATTAAACTAATGATTTTGAAAATTGACAAACAGGAAATAACAATCACATTGGCAACTTTGTGGGACAATCTTTAACAGTTGATATGTTGTTCTTGCTCAAATAGACCTTCTGGTGAATTTATGAAGATTGAGAATGTTGTGAGTTGTGAGAGTGATATGAGGTGAGATGGATGCGTGTGTGCATCTGATTTTGCTTCAGGAAGAAACAGGTGTCTGAGTGAAAAGTGATGGTTTGAATAAACTTAGGTTTAGTTGGAAAAGATGCATCAAAACGCTAAACACCGTGCTGTCTCACCGAACTCTTGTGGACCCTCTTTCGGATCCGGGCCGTGGAGGATGTTGTGGTTCATCCAGATGACACCGGCGGCTGACAGAAGACGTAGGTGTCGAACGGAACCGGTCCAGAGTTGCCCTCGGTACACGTTGATGGTAAAGCGTTTTGTCGACGCGCTTTCTTAAGTTAATTCACTCAGAAATCAAAAGACTCGGCAATGAGTCTGCGTTAGAAGTTGCGATTCAGCTATTCTGCCTGGCTTGGCAGAAACAGCGTGAGAGAGGGGGGGGGATTGAGCCCATGGGCTCCGTTCCCCGTTAGCGGTTGTTCACACGTCCTCTCTCTTTCGTAGTCAAGCACGAACTGAAATCATAAGACTGAAACTTACCAAAAACCTTTCTCTTCTCAAAGCAAACATGTGCGTCATCAAATGTGTCTGGAGTTTACTGTGGGAAGATGTGTGTGGGTGTGTGTGAAGGTCAGTACCAAACATTCTCAACATTATCTACTTAAGTGTGGATTCATTAATCCATTATAATTACCCCAAAGCATAAGAACCATTAATTTGATTAAACACATTTATAATGAGCAAATTGATAATGGTTACTTTAACATTAAAATCAAGAAAAAGAAGTTTAAACTTCGTGTTTTGATTTGTTATGACTACTTGTCCATGAGAACTCCTTCTTCTGGTACCGCAGGTGGCAGATGTTATGGTTTCCTCCCAGACTCGCTGGCGTTCAGGTCTTAATCTGTGGGTGAAAGTTCTCAATGACCCAGCTTTGACCTCGCTGCGTCCAGCACCACCATTGTGACAGAAAACCCATACGTTACAACCCAACGTTACAAACCTAATCGGTTGGGTAGATTACAGGCTTGTCTTGAGGACATAAAACATTGGATGACTCTAAACTTTTTGCTTTTAAATCAAGACAAGACGGAAGTTCTCATCTTTGGACCAGAAATCCAGAAAAGGAAATTGCTGAGTCAATCACCTGACCTGAACGGCATTACATTAATCTCCGAGAACAAAGTAAGGAACCTTGGTGTTATCTTTGACGAGGACATGTCATTCAAATCCCAGGTTTCACAAGTTTGTAGGATTTCCTTTTTCCACCTTCGGAATATTGCTAAGATTAGAAGCATCCTTTCCAGGAGTGATGCTGAAAAACTAGTTCATGCATTTATTACATCAAGACTGGATTACTGTAATTCATTACTCTCAGGAAGTCCACAAAATGTAGTTAAAAGTCTTCAGCTTGTCCAAAATGCTGCAGCTAGAGTTCTGATGAGAATTAAAAAGAGAGATCATATCTCTCCTGTCTTAGCTTCCCTACATTGGCTACCTGTTAAATTCAGAATAGATGTTAAGATCCTTCTTCTCACATATAAAGCTCTTAATAATCAAGCTCCATCATACATCAGTGATCTGATTGTTCCATATGTTCCTAACCGAGCACTTCGCTCTCTGACTGCAGGTCTACTGGTGGTTCCCAGAATATCTAAAATTAGGATGGGAGGCAGATCTTTTAGTTATCAGGCTCCTCTCCTGTGGAACCAGCTCCCAGCTTTAGTCCGTGAGGCAGACACCTTGTCTACTTTTAAGAATAGGCTTAAAACATTTTTATTTGATAGGGCCTATGGTTAAAATCTGATGTTAGCCTAGATCTGGACAAGTGGGGGAGTAGAGGGAGGTGGAGTGTACAGTCGGTAAAGACGGCTCTCCCTTGCCCTGCCTCCAACATTCCTACATCTAAATAGGATAGGTTATTCAGAGTTATCTCTGTTACGTTATGCTGCTATAGGCTTAGACTGCTGGACCACTTTTCACACTCTACTGCTTTCTTCTACAATCTGCTCTTTAACTGTATTATTTCCTGCTATTTCAGCTGTTAACTTTATTTTCTCTCTAAGTGTTTTTCTCCCCAGAAGAAGCTACAACGATGTTCGGCTGAGCTGTGGTGGCCTCATGGAGGGGGCCATCGACTAGCACACTGCTGCTAACCACTTAAACATTCTCTCTCTCCTGATAATAACTTTTTGCTTTCCTTGACGTTGGATGTGCTACTACTAGTTTACCCGTTTAATTATAGATCCACTAGGATAAATACAATAAAGTTTATCTTTCACCAAATAGAATATTTACTAAGACATCACAATGTAATCTGTGTGTGTGTGTGTGTGTGTGTGTGTGTGTGTGTGTGTGTGTGTGTGTGTGTGTGTGTGTGTGTGTCAAATCAAATCAAATCAACTTTATTTGTAGAGCGCTTTCACATGGCCAGAATGGACAAACAAAGTGTGTGTGTGTTTCTTCCTGTTAAAAGGGAGTTTTCCTCTCCACTCTCGCTGCATGCTTGCTTAGTATGAGGACTGCTATAAAGACTCTGACACTAGTCAGTTACTTGATGCAATTTGCTGGGTTCCTTATATAGGAAACTTTATTTCTGATTGGCTTAATGAACTGACCTGAATTGGAATGTTTATTATGTGAAGTGCCTTGAGACGACTCTTGTCGTGATTTGGCGCTTTATAAATAAACTTGACTTGAATTGAATTGAATGTGATGTTTAACTGGTTCTGATGTGATGTTTAACTGGTTCTGATTTGATGTTTAACTGGTTCTGATGTGATGTTTAACTGGTTCTGATGTGATGTTTAACTGGTTCTGATGTGACGTTTAACTGGTTCTGATGTGACGGTTAACTGGTTCTGATGTGATGGTTAACTGGTTCTGATGTGATGTTTAACTGGTTCTGATGTGATGTTTAACTGGTTCTGATGTGATGTTTAACTGGTTCTGATGTGATGTTTAACTGGTTCTAATGTGACGGTTAACTGGTTCTGATGTGATGGTTAACTGGTTCTGGAACTCGTTCGGTTCACTGGAAATGGTTTGGCACTGCCTGAAAGCAGCAGAAACACGACCAGAGTAGCTAATCTTTCCAGAGATGTTTCCAGCGTTAGTCATGTTTGTTTACTTGGTCCGACTCAGCAGAATCTTCTCCTGTGAGCTGAAGCTGAGTTCACACATGGAAACTTACAGCCTGTAAGGATATTTTTAGCAGCATCTGATTTGCTTCAGCTGAGTCCAGTTCAAGTGAAGCCAGTCGGCTCCATCAGCACAGAAACGGGCCGGTTGTGAAGCTGCTAGGACCCTCAGTTATCCTTCTCTCGGTGGAAACATGAGATGGTTCTGGAGCTCCAGTGGAAGAAATGCTGCTGGAATTACAGATGCATAGGTTTGGGTATAATCTCTGAGCACATCTCTGCTCATGGAAACTGGAGTGGAACTGCCATCAGGAAAACGCTCCATCACACTAAATCCTGCTGAGACGAGCAGCTAAAGCTCTCACTGACAGATCTTTAGACGAGCTGAGTTCACAAGCAGCACAGAGCGGATTTTAGACATTGAGACAAAAACCGGCAGGTTTAGTGTTCAGGAGCCAGACGGGAATGTGGTCATGATGCAAATAATAAACAAAACGGATGTTGAATAGCTTTGCTGATCAAATGCAATAACTTAAAGGTCCTACATCACACAAAATCCACTTTGTGGAGCCCATGACCACGTTATATGGTCGTTTCCTTATGAAAGCAGTTTCTGGTGTCATGCATGCATTCTGCTCTCTGCAGCTCCAGCTTGTTTTCAGCTCCACTGGGCTAGCAGCTGTGTGGGACAGGTCTGTGTCTTCCTGCCTCTCCCCATCCAGCAGGGGCAAAACCACGGTCTCAGAAGTGAGGGGACATTTTTCCAGAGGTCTCTTTAGTTATTTATCATCCTCTTGCATTCAGTCTCACACATATTACAACACATGTGGGGGGGGGTTACGGGATTTGAGGGCCACAAAGAGGCGGCTTGCGGGCCTCTTAATGCACGTTAAAACGTTTAGTTGTTAAGTTTTATATATTTTATTTAAGGGCACCCTAACCTACAGGCAACTTTAATAAAGGACTAAAAACATTTATTTGTATGATGTCAAAATTAGTCGAAAATTAAGAAAAGATCAAATAAATACATCTGAAATGTTCCTGGTACTTTCAGTGACATGAACGCGGAAGTTGGTTCCCAACTCAGGTTTTGCATCAGGAAAGGGCCGTTGCAACCAGCGTTCTACCTCTGAGCGTCTTTAATCTGCTCTAGTGGTGACCAACCTGGGGTCTGAGACCAACAACGGGGCCGTTGTGAGGCTACAACCTGGATCAGGTTATTCTGCAGCAGTAGCAGAATCTATTAAACACCGTTTGTGATCTGTGAACCTTTTATTCTATGTGAGGAAACGTTTTCTTTTATTTCACAAATATAGGAATGAAATTGTGTTCAAATGCACAAAAGTGAGATGAATCTTGTTGGTCAGGTGCTCAGCACCCCTAAACCTGTATACCCAGAATTGCCCCTGCTTGTTCAGTGTGATACCTCATCTAGGTGGCACACACAGAAAGTGTGCAGTCATTGTTTAAACATCAATAGGCAGGTACATCAATGTGGGCACTGTTCATTTTAATGATCCCGAAACCTTTAGAACCAAATATCGGTGATCCAAAAGGGTTCTCAGGGAGAACACTGGACTTTTGTTGGTTTCTTGAAGACGTTTCGCTTCTCATCCTAGGAGCTTTGTCGATTTTAACTGGAATATGGGAGAATCAGGCTGTAGCTGTCTGTTGTTGTTTAACGAGCAGAAACTACTCTGGGCGCCCCGCCTCTCCACCTCCTCATGAGTCTTTAGCCTCTATTGAGAGGGAGTCGTCGTGTTGATCAGACACAGGGAGGTGTGACCTAGACCGAAACTTCTTAGGAATGAGATCCAAAGATGCGTTGCAGGTACTGGAAAGGTGTAATCTAAGCCCCGCCCCTATTTAAAGTGGGTTTTCCACGTTTGACATAGATGGCTTCTTTTACTCCTCTCTCACGCCATCTGTCTTCTCTGTCCAGAATGTGTCCTTGTCCTTCAGGTGTAGGTGGACTGCCATGTCTTGTAGACATCTGGACAGTCCTCACTACACTGGACTGCATGCACTGAGCTTCTGTTTGGGTGTTGTTGGGTCTTCAGGATGGACCAGGTTCTGTCTGAGGGTGCTGTTGGGTTAACGTTTACTGGGATGTTGTGTTTGGAGAAGATTCTTCTAGGTTTCTCCGAGACTCCTGCCACGTATGTGATGATGGTGCCTTTGGGCCTGTTGGCCTTTTCTTTGCTGGTTGCTGCTGGATGCTCTTCCAGCCCAGTTAGGGTATCTGTGGTTCTGGAGAGCTTTCTTCATGTGTTTTCCTTCAGTCTTTGTGGGAACATTCTCGGCCCAATGGTGTAAAGTCCTGATGGCTGTCATCTTGTGCTCCAGTGAGTGATGTGAGTCCAAATGCAGATACTGGTCTGTGTGAGTCGGTTTCCTGTAGACTTCAATGCTGAGACTTCCATCTGGTTCAGTTTGCACAGCACAGTCCAAGAAGGCCGTTGGATGTTGTGGACATCCTCCCAGGTGAACTTGATGTTCTTGTCCACATTAATGTGCTTGGTAAAGTCTTCTTCTTCCTTCTTGAGGAATTGGACCCGTGTGTCGTCCACATACCTGAACCAGTGGCTCGGTGTTGTTCCATTGTAGGAGTTCAGTGCTCCGGTTTCCACTTCCTCCATGTAGATGTTGGTGATGATGGGTGCCACTGGGGAGCCCATGGAGCATCCATGTTTCTGCCGGTAAAACTTGTCGTTGTGTTTGAAGTAGGTGTTAAAAAGGCAGAGGTCCAGGAGGGTACAGATCTGGTCTGGAGTCGGTTTTGTCCTCGTTTAAGGAATCATCTTGTTCCAGATGTTTCCTAACTGCTTCGTCTGGGTAAACATGTGAAGAGTGAAGTGACATCAGATGAGACGATGGTTTCCCCTGGGGCCGGTTTGAGATCTTGAACTTTCTGTGCAAAATCCACCGAACTCTGTATGTGATGTTGGGTCTTTTCAACCAGCGGGGCCAGGATGGTGGAGAGGTGTTTAGCACTGTTGTGTGTGACCGAGTTGATGCTGCTGCTGATGGGTCTGCGTGGTGTTCCTTCCTTGTGAATCCATATTCATGTAGACATGGGTGGCTTCTCCTGGATAGAGCCTGTAGTAAAATGATGACCTTGTCCTTTAACAGTTTCTGTAGATGGTCCATGATATTCCTCTTGTATCCGCTTGTCGGGTCCCTCTTGAGAGCTTCATACGTGGTGCTGTCGCTTTCAGTGTGGGTCAGAACCAACATTCACCATTTTATCTGATTAAACTTCAGTTTTTAATCTGCTAATTCCTAATTCCTGGTAGAGCAACAACACACAGCTAAGCTACACTGACATGTTGGT
Source organism: Nothobranchius furzeri (assembly GCF_043380555.1). NCBI lineage: Eukaryota > Metazoa > Chordata > Actinopteri > Cyprinodontiformes > Nothobranchiidae > Nothobranchius > Nothobranchius furzeri. The sequence goes on along the minus strand of NC_091741.1, from coordinate 33,328,047 downwards.
TTCATGAGACCCTCTAGGAGGATTATGGGTAAATAAGTTGTAACCTCAGTTCTTCTACAAGAGGTGGTTAATATGAAAACCTGTGTGGTTTAACACCTGGTGTCACGTTCTGCCCCTGCCTTCCTGACCGTGTCTCTCTCCTGCCTGTTTAGTCCTTACTGTTCTCACCTGCCCCTCGTTAACCTGCCCATGTGTTCCTGATTTCCCTGTGTATTTATACCTCCCTCCTTGTGCCAGTCTTCGTCGGATCATTGTATGTGCATGCATGTGCTTGTTTTGTCCTGTCGCTCCCGTTCCACCATTAAAACCATTTTTATTTTTTCATCCGTGCCTGCTCTCCTGCCTCCTGAACTCTCCACCACACATGGTCCATCATCTCCACTCCACACCCGCAACATGACACCTGGTGGACCAGATCAGAACATTCTAGATCTTAGGAGCAGAGGAGGAGTGACAACATGGACCAAGCGCGGTAAGTATAACAACAGTTTATTACCAAGTATTTATAACAAACTGTAGATATAATAAAGTGCTTTGAACAATAACGTTGAATTAAATGTTACCAGTCTGTGTTAGTTCCTGTTCAGTCAGTCAGTTTGATAAATGTTCATGAAGTTCTGTCAGTCGGAGCTTGGGTTGAGCTCAAGTTCAGGTGAAGGACAGACCAGTTAATCACCGGCTTGATGGTTTGTTTGGGCTGGGGCTCACCACCCAGAACTGGAATAAGAATCCAGTTCACGGAGAGAATCAATCCAATCCGAGGTGAATCGATCCAACAAGGCGAGGTGGAGAGACAAGGGCCTGGGCGGGATTCAGTCCCCAGACCTGCGGGTGAGAGTCATGCTCACTAACCAGTCAGCCAAAGGGACATCCCCTTGGCCAAGTAGCCAGGGCGCATGATCAACTGGGATAGAGTGACACTCACCTTGTCACAGAGATAAGGTCAGAATACAATATTTCAACGCTGAACTGTGGTTTACAATCTGCATTAGTCCAATGAAATCAAAATTCAGTCACACATATTAAAACAAATTATTCATTTCAAGTAGGTGCCATAGGATAATGAAGTTGTTAAATTACCAATAAATCAGTTGAAATGGGTTTCCAACGAGAAATTCAGTAATTAGCTTCAACCTCTTTTCACAATATCTCATTTCTATAAGCGGAGAATGCAGTGTTTTAATTGGTCATTAAAAACACTCATCACCTCCACATCCAGCAGCGAATCTACTCCGAGCCCCTCCCGCGTGACCGAGTTTCTCACCCTATCTCTCAGGGAGAGCCCAACCACTCTGCAGAGAAAACTCATTTGGGTGCTTGTATCCGTGAGCATCTATAAAATCATTCCAGCTAACTCGTTCACTGCCAATAACGACTAAAGTCGTCATTTGCATTTTTTTACTGTGTGGGCGTCGGACGAGCCCCCACACCGAGAGAACAAACATCTCAGCTCTAAAGCCGATCTTCATCCGCGTACGTCACGCGTCACGTGATCAGGAAGCAGAACATCCATGTGTTAGGAGATCGTTTTGGGCCGCTGCTGTAAAAAAGTGAGACGCGAACCGGAAAAGCTTCTGCCGATCACAATTCAACAACGGATTATGAAAGAACGGATAACGCTCGAAACGCGCAGATTCTTCTTGATGTAAGAGGTGAGTCTCCGCTTTGTTTTGGTTGTTTTGGCGTCGACATCGTCCTAGCGCGCAACGTTCTGTCACTCTTAAAAAACAGTAAAAACTGAGAAACGCTGGCAGCGAACGAGTTAAAGGTAAATGGCAGTAACTAATGGTAAAGTGCAGCTTTGGGATTGACATCGATTTTTTACATTTCACCATGAAGTGTTAGGCAGGTACAGAGATGGATCTATTTATTTAGTTTAAAAAGCTCTCTTTAGTTTTAACGACTGTCGAAGATTAGCTATGGGGCTAATATATCCTAGCATGAGTTAACACACATACACACTAATGGACTCACCAAGAAAAGTCAGCTTGTGTTACACGGGGTTTCCCAGGGGTAATCACGGTCTTCGGACCTCTGAAGCGTAACAAATACCTCGTCACTATTACACAGCAACAGCACCTAAACATAAAACTTCTATCTGCTCACCGAGTTTGGAGTCATTTTCTCAAGTAAAAGGCTGCTAGTGCATCCTAGCTTGCTCTTCGCAGACATGCGCTTCCTCGTCAGCTTCTCAGCGCATCTGAAGGCAAGTGGAAGCTACGCAGCGATCCGCAGAAAGCGCCCAATCCTATTGGCTGATAGGATAGCTGACCAGCCACGTGATTGGTTAGTCAGTTGCTACCTGAATTTTCCTAGAACTTTCTATTTATTTGGTTTTATCCTTTTATATTTGAATTCATATTTGACTATTTCCAACAAGTTTTTAACTATTTATTAATGTTTAGATTTGTCTAAGTATTAATTATGTTTTTTGTTCGTTAATCCTGCTTTAACTGTTTAAGTTTCCCTTTATTACTTTTGTAATCTGGGTTAACACCGGGTCACAAAGTCCATCTTTGTTTTTATTTAGACTTTTTACAATAAAGTCCAGACTTTCTCTTTTATGTTTAAAACCTGAAAGCGACACCATTTCCAAGGTTCTGGGCGATGAGTCACACGGGTCAGTTTGGGTTCAGCTGGAGCTGAAGGTCCCTGAGAGGAAGATGAGTCATTAAAAGGTTTCCTGGGCCAGAACCAGAACATTTTCTCTCACCATTAAAGTATAAAGTTCCTGATTTTCACCATTTGAACTGGTTCTGGTTCTGATCATCTTGGTTAGGGTTAGGGAAAGTTCTGCTAACCCTACTGGACCCAAGAGGGCTTCTGCAGCAGCGTGTCTGGGTCGACCAGAACAAGGTCCAGAATAAAGTTTACGTTCTTGCTTTAGGTTTGGGCTGCAGCTGGTTCCAGCGAAGGGGTTGGTTCAGTCCTGCGGGTTCTATCGGGTCAGTAGATGGTTCGGACCTGCTGCTAAACATAGAAAACCTCAGAGCAGAGCTCCAGCTGACCACTGTGGTACGGAGATCCCAACCACGAGGTTCTAGCACTGCCCTCCTGCCTCGGGTCGGGCCGGCACCAGAGGGTGACCCACCCCCCCACCCCACCCCCCCAACATTCTAAAGGTCAAAGATCAGCAGGAGCAGCATTCTGACTTCATCTCAGTCACGTATGAGAGGAAACAAGCCACAGGGAGCTGGAGGAGGGAGGAGCCTGGGGGACTCCAGCTGATGACACGGGTGTGATGTCAGCAGGAAGCTTCACCGTATTTAAACAACGTTTCTCATCTGCAGGAGTCACTCAGCAGCCAGAACACCGGGGACCGGGTCCAGATCAACCAGAACCTTCTGCAGAACACCGGGGACCGGGTCCAGATCAACCAGAACCTTCTGCAGAACACCGGGGACCGGGTCCAGATCAACCAGAACCTTCTGCAGAACACCGGGGACTGGGTCCAGATCAACCAGAACCTTCTGCAGAACACCGGGGACTGGGTCCAGATCCAGACTCTCACACAGGTGAGTCCACTTCAGGTTCACTCTGGTTCTGGTTCTGACAGCATGATGAGACATTTTCCATAATTAAATTCATTCAGCCTGAGACCAGAACTAAATCAGACTGGACCGCTCCAGAACTCGTACCCCCGACCCAAAAACAGGCTTTTAAAGATAAAGGAAAGTCTGACAGAGGAACCAGAACCAGAAACCAGGTCTGGTTCCTTTCATCAGAACCTTCTGGGTTTCCACAGTCCTGAAGTTTGTTTTGCCCCTGGTGATGTGGCAGAGGTGTTAAGTGCTCGCCCTGTAACAGGTTGCAGGTTCTAGTCCCGTCTGTCACAGTTGTGTCCTTGGGCAAGGCACGCCCCCACCGCGCCTGCTGGCGGTGGTCGGGGGGAGCGGTGGTGCCAGCCTGGCCTCTGCCAGTGTGTCTCAGAGCAGGTGTAGCTATGATGTAGCTCATCTCCACCGGTGAATGACTGGTTGTGTTGTAAAGTGCCTTGGGGGGTGTAGAAGGTTCAGGAGACTGGAGATGATCCGGGTACCAGACCCAGAAACTCCTACAGACCTCCGGTGTCCTCTGAATCCTTACGAACTCACAACCCTAAACCCAGGAAATCTCCTCCTAACCCTTAATCAGGTCCAGTCAGGACCAGGGACCCTGACCCGGTCTGAGTCCCAGACCAGAGCAGGGAGGTGAGGCCAGTCTGGATCTGTTAAGATTCACGTAACACAGCAGGGAGGGGTGACGAAGACGAGGGTTTTCCTCCATCTTGCTTCAGAACAACTGGAATTCTTCTGGGAAAAAATATTCCCTCGGAGCGAAACCGGAACCACAGAAGAGGTGACCCGGAAACCAGGAAGGCCACCCCTGAGAGGGAGACTCCTTCTGCTTCATCTTCATCACTGGTTATCCTTCATCACCCTCCCAGAATGCAGTTGTCTTCAGGATGATGGAAGACAGGACCGAGTCAAAGGTTCTGGAAGAGGGCGGGGGGTGCTGTAGAAGCCGGTTTGTGACATCATCCAGTTCAGAGGCTTCACCGTGTGTGTGTGTGTGTGTGGGGGGGGGGTGGGGGTGGGGGGGGAATCCCAAACTGCTCTGAGACGCCGTGGTGTGGCTTCTAGAAAGAAAAGGAAAACGGACTGCAGCAGAACCAGACTTTCAGAACCAGAGCTCCAACAGAACCGGGAGTTCACATGTAGAACTCCTGCATGAGTTCGGTTACTGGGACAGATACTGGAAACTGTTCCAGGTGGATCCTGGGTCACAGACCCGACTGCTGTTCTGGGTTATAGAAGCAGAGGAGGTGTGTGTGTGTGTGTGGGGGGGGGGGGGGGGTATTTAGTGTGAGTGTGGAGCGGCGTTCCTTGCTCAGAGCCCACACGCTTCACGCTGCCAGGAAAAACATTTTTTCTTCTACCTGTTCACCTGCAGGTCTCAGAACTCACAGAGCGCCTTGGGACCAGAACCGGTCCTGGTCCCTGTCCTCCTCTGTTCTCCAGAACAAGCCTGGACTTTGTGTTCCTGAATGGCCTCCAGCCTGGATGGAAGTCAGCTGATTAACAGACACGCTCCCAGGATTCTCTCTAGTCCACCGTGAGGAGGTCTTTACTCACCAAACTGTCTGGAAGGAAGATCAGATCCTGTTTGGGATCAGGAATGAACGAAGAGCAGAGCAGAAAGGTGTGTTGCATCATCTCGTGCTGGTCGCCTGCAGACTGGAGCAATAACGTCTTCATTGTGGGCTTCATGTTCCCGCTGTGACCTTCCTAGCCTCTCCGTGGTTTCTGGGTAAAAATCAAGGATGCATCACCAGACCGCTGTCGCCACGCCAGAGTGTTTGAGATAAGTGATTACACTGGGAACCCGGCTGGACTCGGCTCTGCCTTCCGTCTTGGTTCCAAGTCAGAGGGCAAAATACAAGGAAGTGCAGAAAAAGGCCTGAACCTGGTCCGGAGCTCCCATTAGAGTAGCTTGGCTAGCTCCAGGGCCCCGCCCCTCTAGAATGGCTCAGCTCGCTACAGTGCCTTACCCCTCTAGAGCGGCTCGGCCCTCTAGAGCGGATCGGCCGGCTACAGCGCCTTACCCCTCTAAAGGGGCTCCACACCTCTAGAGCGGCTCCACCCCTCTAGAATGGCTCAGCTCACTACAGCGCCTTACCCCTCTAGAGCGGCTCGGCCCTCCACAGTGCCCACCCCTCTAGAGCGGCTCGGCCCGCTACAGCTCCCACCCCTCTAGAGCGGATCGGCCGGCTACAGCGCCTTACCCCTCTAGAGCGGATCGGCCGGCTACAGCGCCTTACCCCTCTAAAGGGGCTCCACACCTCTAGAGCGGCTCCACCCCTCTAGAATGGCTCAGCTCGCTACAGTGCCTTACCCCTCTAGAGCGGCTCGGCCCTCCACAGTGCCCACCCCTCTAGAGCGGATCGGCCGGCTACAGCGCCTTACCCCTCTAAAGGGGCTCCACACCTCTAGAGCGGCTCCACCCCTCTAGAATGGCTCAGCTCACTACAGTGCCTTACCCCTCTAGAGCGGCTCGGCCCTCTAGAGCGGATCGGCCGGCTACAGCGCCTTACCCCTCTAAAGGAGCTCCACACCTCTAGAGCGGCTCCACCCCTCTAGAATGGCTCAGCTCGCTACAGTGCCTTACCCCTCTAGAGCGGCTCGGCCCTCCACAGTGCCCACCCCTCTAGAGCGGCTCGGCCCGCTACAGCGCCCACCCCTCTAGAGCGGATCGGCCGGCTACAGCGCCTTACCCCTCTAGAGCGGATCGGCCGGCTACAGCGCCTTACCCCTCTAAAGGGGCTCCACACCTCTAGAGCGGCTCCACCCCTCTAGAATGGCTCAGCTCGCTACAGTGCCTTACCCCTCTAGAGCGGCTCGGCCCTCCACAGTGCCCACCCCTCTAGAGCGGATCGGCCGGCTACAGCGCCCACCCCTCTAGAGCGGATCGGCCGGCTACAGCGCCTTACCCCTCTAAAGGGGCTCCACACCTCTAGAGCGGCTCCACCCCTCTAGAATGGCTCAGCTCACTACAGTGCCCACCCCTCTAGAGCGGCTCGGCCCTCTAGAGCGGCTCGGCCCTCCACAGTGCCCACCCCTCTAGAGCGGCTCGGCCCTCTAGAGCGGCTCGGCCCTCTAGAGCGGCTCGGCCCGCTACAGCGCCCACCCCTCTAGAGCGGATTTGCCTGCAAGTGCAGCTAGGCCATTTAAAGCAACCCAACCTTTATTCATATGGCACCATTACTGTTTCTTACACGACCCAAAGTGCTGAACACAACCAGTGTCGAAGACGATGACAAATAGATTTCGTTGAAGCCCCTTTCTTTCATAACGAAAACGAGACGCTGACGAGCTAAAAATAGCTCTTTGGTGACTAAAACACGACGAGACGAACGGGAGTTTTCATTAACGAGCTGAGACTAAATGAAATCTGTGCCCAAAATGCACATTTCTGTCTGTCTCACAGAAGTGAGAACTGTCAGCGCTGCTGCCGACAGTGTCGTCTGCTCACAGGCGAGCCTCAGTAGCTGAGTGAAGTGAAGCTGGCTCCCCACACTCAGAAAGCACTAACCACTCTATGTGCTTGGATTTCTGTTGTGGGTTAGAAGCCAACTTCACTCAGCTCAGCTCGGTGCTGCTCTGCCGCGGGAACAAGCAGCACTCAGCCACTCGTTGACGAGCAAAGACGTTTTTAGACACATCCGTAAAACACATTTCCTATCTGTATGGAATGCTCGTGCATTTTTAACAGTTTTTATCTGAACACGTGTAAGACAAAAGTTTTAAAGTCAGGATTTTGTCTCTGCTCTCTGGTTCCTAATGTGGCAGTAGAGTTTCTTCTGGGTTAGGGCACTGCTGCACCCACTCAGGACTGATTGGGTGAGCTAATCAGCAGCCAGCTGAAGCGGTGTACAAAACCAGCAGTTAGTGGAACGGTGACACGTGGAGGCGGGTTGGGTCCGCCGGAATATCGCTCAGCGGTTGGACGAGTGTCTTGTGACCCTGCAAGCCTCTCGGGGTGTTGGAGTTACTGGGCGGGCGTTTTATGGCCTGCAGGGTTGGGTGGGTGTGCGGGGGTCTGCTCTTCCTTACGAGAGGAGGACCTCTGTTGTTCTGACGGGGCCGAGGTTGGGCCATATTTGCCCTTGGGGGGAGGGGGGAGTCTATTGTTAGTGGGGAAGCGGCCTATGTCGCTGTGGGGAGCTGGAGACGGTGGGCCATGTCCTCCTGCATTGTCCCAATTACTCATGACAACCAAACACCAAAATGTGCTGCAGACCCGCTCTGGGTTGACCCGAGGCTTCAGAGCTTCTCCGTGTGGACATGTCTCACACCCAGCTTTTGTCCCCCACATGCTTCTTCACCGCTCGTCTTCATCATTCCTCTTCGTCTCCCCCAACCGTCTGAAGCCATTACTGGAGTTTATTGGACCCACATTGGTTCTGGCTCTGGGGGGGTGCTGATGTAAGAGAAATAACAGTCCTTTGTCAACTGTTTAGGCCCAGAGCCGTGTGGTGCTCTGATAGGAGAACCGGTCCAGCTCCACATAAATTGGAGCCTGGAACAACTGGAACGTTGATGCCACATGCTTGAGTAGACATTTTTCCCACAGAGCTGGGAGATGACAGCTGGAACGCATCACTGATGTCCCAACGCGTGTCTCTCATGGCGGAGGACGGGGCCCGCCCACAGACCCATCCGACTCGGTGTTGTTTGGAGCGCAGCGAAACCCGGCATGTGAGACAGAGTCAGGAATTTTCACTTGTTCCTTAAAGGTGTGTGTGTGTGTGTGTGTGTGTGTGTGTGTGTGTGTGTGTGTGTGTGTGTGTGTGTGTGTGTGTGTGTGCGCGTGTGTGTGTGTGCGCGCGCGCGCGTGTGTGTGTGTGTGTGTGTGTGTGTGTGTGCCGTTTAAAGCCACAGGAGAAAACACACATTGGTGTGATTCTGACTCAGAGCCCCTGCATGTTTTAGGGTTTTTTTTTTTTGGGGGGGGGGGGGGGGGGGGGTTAGTTATTTGGGGGGGGGGGGGGTGTTTTAGTGTTTGTGGTCCGGGTCCCGCTCTAACAGATTGGGACCTGGTTGAGATTTCCTGCTCATAATAACAGAATAATGAAGCCGTGCGCTCAGGAATAACACGGATTTAATGACGGGACCGGCGGCCTATATGGAGGTGTTGTTAAAACGTAAAGGCAGATTTATGCCGGGCTGGAGTTTTTGGCCTTTTCTGAACAAACTGGAGCCAGCTGAGGTGAATAAATGCAGCACAGTGTGTGTGTGCTTATATAAACGCAGCGACAGTGTTGGTGGTCCTGCGCTCCTAAGTGTGAAGCTGTTTGATCCTCAAACATGAGGAATGTTTCCAGGCGGAGCCGCTCTTAACGTGATTACTGCAGATTAGATCTGGATCCCAGGATTAATGAGGAGGATCTGAGGGAGGAGATGCTGCTGAAGCGTCAGAGAAACTTTAATAAGGCTAAATTTGGACGAACTCACTTCATCTGTCATAAAGGGACACTTTGCAACTTTTCATATTTTTATATCATTTTCTTGAGCTGGTGGGTGCTAACCCTTCACAGAGTTAACGCAAGGCCACCCAGCCCCCATCGCCCCCTGTGGCCTGAATATTCCACTTGCAACTTCACAGTTGCCGGCCCGGTCTGTTGGACCTTTTTTTTTATTTTGCTCATTTTAAATATATTTTTAACCATTTTATAAATTCTTTTTTAGATTTTTAAATTTTTTGTTTGTGTGAAGCGCCTCGTGATTTTATCTTGAGAGGCGCAATAGAAACTATATTTTCTTCTTCTTCTTCATACCTGGCCCTGCAGTCTGCTTCCAGCATGTTTTGGATCAAGAACACGGCTGATTTATTTAATTTGGTGATGAACCACCCCTCTAGACAGTAATGAAGGCTGGGAGACTTTCAGCTGTTAGGTTAAGGTATTAAAAAGGTGAACATACCCACAACATAGGTTTTTGTTCCACAAACAGACACTAGTGGGTGCTAAAAGCAAGCCAAAATGCCTTAAAGACAAACCTGGGGTGATATTTACCCATCGACATATAAATATTGGACAATTCCTTTCCATAGGCTCCAATAACACGTTTTTGAGGCTAAATGGGAGGTGGCCACCACCGCCATTTTGACCGTGTCACAGGTTCCGTCAAGCCCAGACAATTCCAAAAAAGGGAAGAGAGGAGGAGCTGAAGGTGGGGCTGTAAGGCTGGGATCAACTGACGACACCCAGTCGAACTAGCTACAAGCTAACTTGAAGCTAACCCAAAGCTAACGCGGAGGTGGGAGCTAAGCTAACAGAGGTAGCAACCTAGCTACAACCGGAGTTAACTGTGCACAACACCAGAGCTTCTGAGTCAGAGATACGCCGGGCTGACCGCTGGGTAAAACCGGGTGGAACACAGAGGTCTCCCGAGAGCTCCACAAGCCGATAGTGGGAACCCAGCTCCACCAACATGTTATATTTCAACCCATTTTCTAAAGTGCAGCATTATGTTAAATGCACTGGGTTTTACCCTATTACATTTAAATTTCATGGTTAAACAGTACATGTTAAAATCTAAGCTCAGCTCGGCAGTGACCTAAAATACATAAATATAATTTTACTTACCGAAAAAAATGAAGTGGAGACTCCTTGGACGCCCTATTAGTGCAATTAATGCCACAGCAAGTCATTTTGTCCAACAATTGCACAAAAAATATCCAAACAAGAATACACACACAGAGACTCAAAATCCCGGAGCAGTTTCCAGACCAGACCGAGGCTCTACTGAGGCCTTTCCACGGAGCTAGCTCTGTGGTCACGTGGGTCTGATGCTCATTAATGATACAGAATTTTAGGCTTTTAATACACTTAAACAGAAGAGTGAGAAAAACATTCACCCCCCTCAGAGTTGTCATGAGTGTAAACTAGATCATTTAAACCAAAAACATGTTCTGGTACCAGGCTGTAAACATGTTTATTTCTGCTGTCAAATTGGTATTTTTAACATGGGAGTCAATGAGGATTTGCTCGCTTCTGACACCAGCCCCTAGTGGATGAGGGTGGAAGTGCAATTTTTGGTTCTTTCAGGATTGCTTCAGTTTTTGAGCCGCATTGTGGGGACTTGGGTTTACCTGGTAAAAGATAAATTCTTTATTAAGAACTCTTCAGAACGGCAGCTTGTGACATGTTCATGTTTTATTTTATTTATTTATTTTTGTTCATTTTATTCATAAAATCTAAGGAACCTGGCAGGTGGACACCTGACCACCTGCTCTCAGGCTTCACCTGTCTGAGCAGCTTATCAGAACTCCTCTACGCAGCTGTGCAGCTGCTTTCCTTCTTCAGATCTGACAGTAAATTAAACACCCTGAGAAACGTTTGATTAAACTGCAGAACCAAGTCCTGAAGTCCAAGTTTTTGTTGAAGTCGAGCAGAAACATCCAGAAGGGTGGAAATACAGTCAGAAAGCTTCATAATAACAACTATAACAATCAGCCAGAGTCAGACTCAAAAATGTGTTTAATTACAAAAAAATGTGTCTGCAGGGCTGTGGCTCGGACTGTAGGGGCGTGGCTGTAGCTGCAGGGGAGTGGTAATAGCTCTGGGGGCGTGGCTGTAGCTGTAATGTTACAAGTGGAAGTATATTAAATTCCCGTGGAGTTTCTAGCAGCTGTGTGGTGGTATAGCTGGTTTTCTCACACCAAGAGGCTTACAGCTAGCTGCAGCCTTTCTGTGTGGCGTTAGCATCAAGGGTTAGCATGTTCCACATGCGTGTGTAGTTTGATGCTAACAGTTAGCATGTTCTCCACATGCGTTTGTAGTTTGATGCTAACAGTTAGCATGTTCTCCACGTGCGTGCGTAGTGTGATGCTAACAGTTAGCATGTTCTCCACATGCGTGTGTAGTTTGATGCTAACAGTTAGCATGTTCTCCACGTGCGTGCGTAGTGTGACGCTAACAATTAGCATGTTCTCCACATGCGTGCGTAGTTTGATGCTAACAGTTAGCATGTTCTCCTCATGCGTGCGTAGTGTGACGCTAACAGTTAGCATGTTCTCCACATGCGTGCGTAGTTTGATGCTAACAGTTAGCATGTTCTCCACATGCGTGCGTAGTGTGATGCTAACAGTTAGCATGTTCTCCACATGCGTGTGTAGTTTGATGCTAACAGTTAGCACGTTCTCCACGTGCATGCGTAGTTTGATGCTAACAGTTAGCATGTTCTCCACATGCGTGTGTAGTTTGATGCTAACAGTTAGCACGTTCTCCACATGCGTGTGTAGTTTGATGCTAACAGCATGTTCTCCACGTGCGTGTGTAGTTTGATGCTAACAGTTAGCATCAATCATTCAATCAATCAAAGCTTTATTTATAAAGCGCCTTCCGCAACCCTGTCAGGAAGCCCAAAGAGCTGAACATGGTACAGTTGTAAGTAATTATACTGAATAAATCAACAATAAAAGAAATTCAAATTACAAAATACAAATTACAAAATACAAATTACAAAATACAAAATGGAAATAACAAAATAGATGAAACATTCCGGTAAAAATCCAAATGTGTGAAACACAATTGTATTGAGATGATGGATTGAGTGTACCAATGAAAACTGTGGAATGGATTCAACATAAAAGAGGGCCATAATCAAACATGTTCTGGAAACGCCAAGCGGAGGAGGTGTGTTTTTAGGTGATTCTTAAAGACTGGCAGAGAAGGGGACAGCCTGACTGAGGGTGGCAACTGGTTCCAGAGTAACGGTGCTAGGACTGAGAAAGCATGTTCTCCACATGCGTGCATAGTGTGATGCTAACAGTTAGCATGTTCTCCACGTGCATGCGTAGTTTGATGCTAACAGTTAGCATGTTCTCCACATGCGTGCGTAGTGTGATGCTAACAGTTAGCACGTTCTCCTCGTGCATGCGTAGTTTGATGCTAACAGTTAGCATGTTCTCCACATGCGTGCGTAGTGTAATGCTAACAGTTAGCACGTTCTCCACGTGCATGCGTAGTTTGTTGCTAACAGTTATCACGTTCTCCACATGCGTGCGTAGTGTGATGCTAACAGTTAGCATGTTCTCCACATGCGTGCGTAGTGTGATGCTAACAGTTAGCATGTTCTCCACATGCGTGCGTAGTGTGATGCTAACAGTTAGCATGTTCTCCACATGCGTGCGTAGTGTGATGCTAACAGTTAGCATGTTCTCCACATGCGTGCGTAGTGTGATGCTAACAGTTAGCATGTTCTCCACGTGCGTGCGTGGTGTGATGCTAACAGTTAGCACGTTCTCCACGTGCGTGCGTAGTTTGATGCTAACAGTTAGCATGTTCTCCACATGCGTGCGTAGTGTGATGCTAACAGTTAGCATGTTCTCCACATGCGTGCGTAGTTTGATGCTAACAGTTAGCATGTTCTCCACATGCGTGCGTAGTGTGATGCTAACAATTAGCATGTTCTCCACATGCGTGCGTAGTGTGATGCTAACAGTTAGCATGTTCTCCACATGCGTGCGTAGTGTGATGCTAACAGTTAGCATGTTCTCCACATGCGTGCGTAGTGTGATGCTAACAGTTAGCATGTTCTCCACATGCGTGCGTAGTGTGATGCTAACAGTTAGCATGTTCTCCACATGCGTGCGTAGTGTGATGCTAACAGTTAGCATGTTCTCCACATGCGTGCGTAGTGTGATGCTAACAGTTAGCATGTTCTCCACATGCGTGCGTAGTTTGATGCTAACAGTTAGCATGTTCTCCACATGCGTGCGTAGTGTGATGCTAACAGTTAGCATGTTCTCCACATGCGTGCACAGGTTTTCTACAGGCTGTTTGGTTTTGGATTATAGCTCCTGAATAAAGAAACAAAGATTCCTGTTGTTGTGAAGGAGCTCCGTCTCCATGGACGTTCATCAGGTTTGTTTTGTTCTGCAGACACTGAAGGTCCAGAAGGTTGTTTTTTTCTCTGCTGCACAGCAGACAGATGGAACTGGTTCTGAATGGTTCTGGTTCTGATCCGTTTGAACCAGTTCCAGCTGTGAGACGCCTCCAGGAAGCTAACATTAATTTCTTTACTTCGTGGGTTTTAGGAGGAAAACAAATGAAAGTGACTCATCCTGTTTAAGATCCAGTAAAATCGGTCAGACTCCACCAGAACCGGGCCTGATCGGGTCTGACTCAAGATGTTTTAACGTAATGGAGAACACTGGGGTGAAGAGTTCTGAAGGTTTCAGGTCCCGTTTCACATTAGAGCTTCACTCATCAGAACCGGGGCAGGTGCTCTAATTTCCCTCTGGGATTAATAAAGTCTCTTTGAATTTTGAATTCTGGATCCAAACAGTTCCAGGTGAGATCAGAACACAGGCATTCTACAAGGTTCTGGGTCTCCACTTCATTAGTCTGAATCCTGACTTCTAATGGACCTCCTCCTCCCAGTGGGTGGAGGCCCACCCCTCTGAACATTCCCTCCCTTCCCAGCAGTCTGACCTGCTGCAACGTGCAGCCGGTGCTGCTTCAGATGGACCTGCAGCAGCTGAAGCCGCAGGACGCCTGCAGAACCTCTGACCCTTTTGACTTTTCCAGGAGGTTCTGGACCGGACCTGAGGTCTGTGATTTGACCTTGCTGACGGAGTCTCCTGGACTTTCTCCTGACGTTTCTCACTGAGAGGAAATATTTTGTTTTTGGCAGACAGATGTCTCTGTGAGTTGGAGGTTCTGTAGGTGGTTCTGATCGAGCGCCTCTATGCATCGTTCTCACTTTGTTCTGTGTTTTCTTACAGAACCATGTTGTTCTCCAGCAGAACCCTGCAGAACTGGTTCTTTGCCGTGGTCCTGCTCTGCTCTCCAGTCCCTCATGACGGACGTCCTCTGGACGCCATAAGCAGCAGAACGTAAGTCTTCACCTGCCTCAAGTGAGACTGGACCGGACCAGAACCTGAACAAGCCCGTTCTGTCTGGTGGAGGGTCAAGAGGAACTGTACCAGAACTGACCTCCAACACGCTCTAGGTGTTTCTCCACATTCGGTTCTGGAACTCAAAGGAGTAACAAGATCGTTTCTATGGAAAGAGTTTGGTTCTGTTTGCTGGTTTCTGGTCCAGTTCTGTTCAGCTCATAAAGAGATGGCGGTGGATCGGGTCTGGTGGTGGATCGGGTCTGGTGGTGGATCGGGTCTGGTGGTGGATCGGGTCTGGCGGACTAATGCCGCACATCTTTCTGGTGGTTGGGAGGGGAGCCAGAACCTGCTGTCATTAATGTCTGAAAGCTTCGACTTGTTGGGTCACAGAGAACCAGCCAGAATCGGGTCAGGTTCTGGTATTTGATGTGAGGGTTATGAAGGTAGAACCTCAGCTGGATCCGGTTTACAGGAAGTCTCTGTATGCATATAAACAGAAGCCGGTCCCGGGGGTCCGACTGCTTTCTGAACTTTTACTACTCGGCACATTAAGCAGCAGAACCGGGCCTGGGCCTCAGGGCTTCATCAGAGCTCTGCAGGGAGGAAGAGGAGTTTCCCAGGCATCGGGTCGTGTTTGTTTAAAGTTCTGAGTAACAAGACCCTGCAGCACAGCAAAGCTCGTCCTGCCGGGTCAGAATCACAGCTGGTTCTGCTGACTCACGCCGAGCCGAAACCAAACTTAAGCAGCTTCATCAGGGAGGGCAGCTGGGTCCAGAGCTTCAGGGTTTTGCGTGGTTCTGTGCAGGCGGTGGCCCGTTTGGATGGTTCTGTGATAACAGGAGGACACAGAGCTTCTAACGGCGGTCCTGCTGAGTCTGGTTCTGGTTCTGATGATGCCACGGGTGTTTGTGTAGGGCTGCTGGTGGTCACACGGTGTCGCTGTCGGTGACTCCTCCACGTTCCTCAGGCCCGCAGAGCAAAAACAAACAACTGGTCAGAAATGTTTGTAAAGTTTTAGACACCAATCTGGTCGGGCTGCAGGTGGCAGGAGGTGTTCTCCTGCTGATGCAGGAGTTCTGATGGGTCTCGTTCTTCTGTTTGTGCTGCCCCCTGGTGGTGGAAAATGCATCCAGCTACTTTTATTTCAGTTTAAACGACATAAATCAGTCCGGGTGAAGCGTGTCCCGAACATTTTCCTGTTTTAAATGTTTGTTTCCTTTTCTGCACATTTATTCAGGAAGTCCTAATGTTGTTTTATATTGTTTACACCAAAATTTAAATGCAGGGTTAAACCTGAACCGATCCGTTGTTGAACGTAATCTCTGAGCCCCAGGTAGGAGATGTTCTGCGGAGGTCTGACTGTGCCTTGTGTAACTAGAACACCACGTCATTCTAGACATGTTCATTTCCCTTCATTGTTTTAAGTTTATAATACAAGTGTACCTATTTGTGTCTTGTCTTTTTCAAAGTAAAGGTCTGAGATCTTTTCAAAGTAAAAGCACGATCTTGTGTGTCCTGCAGGAGGCGCTCTGTGAGTCACACCCAGCTGATGCACGACAAGAGCCGAACTCTGCAGGACTTCAGACGACGCATGTGGCTCCAGGAGCTCCTGGGGGTCATCCACACGGCTGAGGCCCACCACCTGGAGACCGGCGGGGGCAGCGGCCTGTTGGGAGCCAACCCGAGCACCACTGGCACCACCCTGCAGTCCAAAAGGCCAGGTGGAATCAAGAACCTCCCCATCAGCGCGCAGCTGGAGGAGGAGGAGACCGTCAAGTACAACGACAGCATGATGAAGAGTCCGGGCAGGAGGAAGAAGAAGGCAAGGAGCGGGAAGAGGAGGGAGGGGGAGAAGAGGAAGAGGCGGGCACGCTCCTTAAGAACCCGGCTGGAGGAGAAAACCGGAAGTGGACTCCACCGGAGGTGGAGGTCTCTGCTCGGCTCGTAGTGAAACGCCGTCAGTCTCTGACAAAGGTGAGTGTCACCTGGTCTCGGACGAGCTCACCTGTCTCAGGTGTCTGGGTCCAGCTGGACGGGTCGTCTCACTCACCTGCCTGTTTTTCTCTCTGTGTTGTAGAACCTTTTTGGACAGAACCTTTTTGGACAAAACCCTCTGGACGGGCCCAGCTGATAGTTGGATAAATATAAATATTTATTGCTTGTAAATATTCTGAATATATCAGATATTTGATATATTTCCTTTTTCCTCTTCTGTTTGGTTTAGTTTGGTTATTTATTTTGTCTAAAAGTATTTATTTGTAAACGTGGAGGTGCTGCTGACGTCTATATTTTTGTACCATAATGCACTTTAGATATGAATCTAAATATCTAAACTATTGATGAAGAAAACTTCTGTCCTGCTCCTCTTTGTTTTGATGTCTCCTGTTCTCCTTGAAGCTGTTTGTGTTTGTTTATTTTATATTTTGTTTGTTAAGTCTTCTGAGTCCATATCCTGCTCTGCTTCTCGCTGCCAAAGTTCAGATCTGTACATAAAACAACAACTCGTTGCTCGTCTTTGGCTCTTGCACTGACACGAACGATCTGTACTGAAGAAATTAAATATTTGTCGTATCCAGATCTCCGTTTCTGTCATTGGTTCTGATCCAAAACTCTTTGTTTTCACCGAAGTTCAGAACGTCCAGATTTCTGGCACTAACGGTCTCAGCAGATGTTGAACCAGCTGTTTCTGAGGTCCAGATGTGCTGAGGTAAAACATGTGGATGCCATCACTTCAAGAATAAGCAAATATATTTTCATGCAGCTTAAATAATGAGCAACTATTTCATCCATCCTCCTCCGCATATCCGGAGTCGGGTCACGGGGGCAGCAGCCTAGCAGAGAGGCCCAGACTTCCCTCTCCCCAGCCACTTGGGCCAGCTCCTCCGGGGGAATCCCAAGGCGTTCCCTGGCCAGGTGAGAGACAGAGTCCCTCCACCGTGTCCTGGGTCTACCTTTAGGTCTCCTCCCGGTTGGACGTGCCCAGAAAACCTCACCAGGGAGGCGTCCAGGAGGCATCCTGACCAGATGCCCGAGCCACCTCCACTGGCTCCTCTCGATGTGGAGGAGCAGCGGGTCTACTCCGAGCCCCTCCCGGATGACCGAGCTTCTCACCCTATCTCTAAGGGAGAGCCCAGACACCCTGCAGAGAAAACTCATGTCATGCTTGTATCCGCGATCTCGTTCTTTTGGTCACTACCCAAAGCTCATGACCATAGGTGAGGGTAGGAACGTAGATCGACCGGTAAATCGAGAGCTTCACCTTCTGACTCAGCTCTCTCTTCACCACGACAGACCGGTACAACGCCCTCATCACCGCAGACGCAGCACCAATCCACCTATCCATCTCTGAGACCAGAAAGCTGTCTCAAAGATTTCAGCTGTCTGTTTCCAGCCAGGAACACATAAGAAGTGAGTAACAGTGACATCCTGTGGTCAGATCTGGTTACTGCAGTTTCAGCTTCTGTGGATTGCGGTGTTGTGACAGGAAACCAAAGTTTAACAACCATGAAATACTTTCTGTGTTTTCACAAGTATGAGCTAATAACAAAAGCAGTATACCAGCAGGTTTACAACACATTATAGAACAGCATGACAGCGGACCACAGTGATGAGCAAAGATGCAACGATGATCAAAAGGAAAGAACAGCACAACAATAATCAGACCGTGAGACACTGTTATAAAATCTGTGTCCAAAAGCAATAATAATAATAATAAAAGCAGTGATGAGAGCTAAAATAATCTTTCTCATCACATCAGACAGAAACGTATTCAGGAGTTAGGAGATGATTAGAGGTCTTTAGAGGACTTCCCCAGAGGAAGAAACACGTAAAGCTAAACTAGAACTTCATAGAATTAGTGACAATAAAACAACATTTTAGCACCAAGACGGCAACATAAATGAACATAAATCAGGCTAATTTTTAGCTAACCAGTAAAAATAAAGAGAAAACGAGCACATCTGCTGGGAATATAGAACATGACCCTGAAAGAATAAACAACACTTTCAGAGACTTTTACAAAACTTTGTACTCACCACAGATAAACCCATCAGACTATGTCCAGTTATAAACGAGGCTCCTGGTCATTAAGATCCAGAACTAACCCCCTCTGGTCTCAGATCTCCTCGCCTGAATCCCCTCTCCAGGAGTACCAGCCCAATTTCCTGCTGTACCTTTTGTTTACCTTTTACCGTGTAACGTCCAGCAATGGTCAGTTTGACCCTTCAACATCTGGTCATGAAGGAGACACGAGACTGCATGTGTTCCCTTTAAATCAGCCTGCCTTCATCCCACCAGCTGGAGCTCAGAGCCTCTCTGCAGCTCTGAACACATGATAACGAAACGTTAACAATGATGTTCTCTCCTCAAGGCCCATCCTTATCGTCCTACAGGACTCTTCATGCCTCTGAATAAGGAACACTCGCAGCTCGGATCAGGTGCTAAATCAAAGAATGATTTCCTAAATCAGATATGAACTTCTACAACTTATAAGCTAGATAATCATTAAATAAATGTTTGTTTATTGCTACTTATAATAATTATAATATAATTAAATGTTTCATTAATCTGTGCTCAATGATTGAAGTGTGAAATGAAGGTCATGTTATGATTACAGTGATAGATATATGTTTCAGCATGTTTACGTGACAAGGTCATCACCATTTACACTCACACAAGGACAAAGTAAAGTAAAGTTGAACCCGTGACACATAGATAGCCTTTATCCAGATCAGAGTCTCCGGTATCAAGGACGGCGTGTTTCTGAGATTCTTGGTAGAATTCCTCAACATGTCAGCCTCTGGTTGGCTACACAATCATAACATGAGAACATTAAAACTGGATCACTCTGGGTGAGTCAGCAGTTCTAGAGAAAGCTTCAGACCGGCCATCTGAAGCAAAACCCTCTTTAACCATCAAAGCTTTTGACACGTCGTCAAAACCTTTTTGCACCTGCGAAGCCGATACCGCAACAGTTCCTGCAGAACAAGCTGATATTGTTCAGACTCCTTCAGAGACCCAGACGCGCGGTTCCATCCGTCTGTCGTGACCCGAGACATCTCTGGACTGAAGAGTCGGTACTTCGGGATTCTACGGCCCTCGGTGCCAGAGGTCATCCGACCTCTCTGACCTTCAGATCCACCAAGAGGGTCTCCGAGAACGGGTGAAGTAGACACACAGATAGCGTCTGATGTGTTTTGATAATAATCAACTTCATAGCTTAGCGCAAACCAAATTCTTTTACATCCAGAACTCGGCTCTCCTAGATACGGAAGTTCTGACCAACATCATTCACACCTAGGTTCATACATCACATCTAGTTCCATCCATCACAGTAAATGTTAGTTAACCTGTCATGTTTTAATTGTTGGTAAAATAAATTCTTATTTGTATAAACCTGACTGTTTTCTGAATCAAAACAAAGTGTTTACAATCCCTGAATAAATAAAGAATCCTTCTGATAAACACATGAATGATAAATGACCTGCACTTGTACAGCGCCTCTCAGAGTAAGGACTCCAAAGCGTTTTACACTACAGTGTATCATTCATCCATTCACACACACCGATGGTGATGAGCTACGATGTAGCCACAGCTGCCCTGGGGCGCACTGACAGAGGCGAGGCTGCCGAGCACAGGCGCCACCGGTCCCTCCGACCACCACCAGCAGGGTCATATTCTATATTTAGATAGAGTATTATTGATCATAAGTAGAGGTAATATATACGATGAGCTCTTGAAGCACTCAATTTACCAAACCCTACAACCATAATAATTGTTTTCACCCTCACCTGAAAGTTGTGGGTTAGGCTTCGACCACACAACATGACAAACTACTCTCTCACCTCGATGCAGAAAGGGCTTTCAACGGTTAACTGGAAGGTCTCATTTGCAACTTTACATAAGTTTGGTTTATCATTTCTGGTGAAAACATTTTACTGTTCAACAGGACAAACGACCAAACGTCAGCCCTCTCTCCCCCTCACCTAGCAGCAGCAGTCAGGCAAGCAGCTATTAAAGGCATAACGTGTAAGAGCATACAGCATAAAATTGTCATGTTGTGTGGTAGAAGCCTAAACCACGACATAAAGTATCACTCCACAAGATCAGGTAGGAATTAGACAAACAATATTTTATTAGAAAATGGTTGAACTAAAGACATATATATATATAAATATATACATATTTATGTATATATGTGTATATATACATATATATATACACACGTTTATTTATTTGGCAGACGCTTTTATCCAAAGTGACTTACAGTTTATAACCTGTAGGGCATGTTGTGATCCGTGGGGGAAACCGGAGTACCCGGAGGAAACCCACACATGCATGGGGAGAACACGCAACTCCACGCAGAAAGGCCACAGCTGAGTTTCGAACCTGCAACCTTTGTGCTGCGAGGCAACAGTGCTAACCACTGCACCACCATGCAGCCTGTATATATATTTACGTATATGTATATGTATATGTATATATATATATATATATATATATATATATATATATATATATATATACGTATATATATATGTGTGTGTGTGTGTGTGTGTGTGTGTGTGTGTGTGTGTGTGTGTGTGTGTGTGTGTGCGCACTGGACCACCAGAGGTAATATACTAATGTGAGTCTGGTACAGCCATCAGCAAATTCGCTTAAAGGAACATTTTCATTATGGGATATATAAGTTCAGACCTTCACTGTAGTAAATTATATTTATCTCTCTTAATTTGGCCACAGAACAGAGTTTTAACAACTGTAAACTAGTAACAGCCGTGGTTCATATGGGTCTGACAACTGGCCCGACAGCGCCCCCTTCGGCCTGCTGCAGCCAGGCGTCTTTAACCCGGAAGTAGAAGAGGTCGGTCCATGTGCTGAGGCCAAAGGCAACATGGCGCCGCCGGGAGGCAAAATAAACAGACCCAAAACGGTAAGAAAATCGTTTATTTAAAAGATGACAAACTCTGTTAGTTTTTAGTTTTTCTGGAGGTTTTATTTAGACATTGTTAGGTTTATAAGTGTCCCGTTCTGCGGTCTTTAACTAGTTCAGTCCTGCTGGTGCGGTTTGTTCCTGACACGCTACGTCACCCCCTCACCTGAGATCACAACACAACTCTTGTTTTAAAAAACCTCTATTTTAGATGAAAAGTCTGATTCTGGGAGTGAAACTTCCGAGTGGATGTTGTGCTAAAGCTAACTAGCGCCAGTGATGAATAGACCTGTTACTGCGGCACAGACACTTGGGGAAAGGAAAAATGAGAGTAATTACAGGTAAACGCACAACAGCAGTGAGATATTATTGTAACCTTCAACCTCTACACGATGACGAGTTCATGGAGAAAAACATCCGATTTTTCAGTTTCAGCCCATCTGATCTCATCTGCAGCTCTAGTTTTAATCTGCTGATGATGACGTGGTCCTGAGGTCATGCCTGGTGGTTCCGTAAACTTAACGGACAGGTGGTGTTCACCTGATGACCTCTGACTTTTCAGGAGCTGGGGAAAAAACTCTTCAAACGGCGACGTGTTGAGAGTCGGCAGAAGAGGAAGAAGCATCAAATTGTTGGCGCCGTCATCGACCAGGGACTCACCACTGTCCATCACCTGAAGAAGAGGAGGTCAGCTCCTGTCTCACCTGCCCGCTTGTCTCATGTTTCCAGCCATCCTCACCTGCCCCCTTTCCCCCCGCCTGTAGGTCCAGTCCCAGAGCAAACATCACTTTGTCAGGCAAGAAGAAGCGGAAGTTGATCAAGCAGCTGCAGCACCTGGAGAAAGAGAAGTTGTCTATGGAAGGTAAAAGACCCGATTGGTCGTGGTTCTGTTGTGATGTGCTGGACAGAACCGACCTGCTTGAGCCCCTATACGACCTGCTCTTTTTGACGCGAGTCCTCCGCTTCAGGACAGAGTCGGACTTCATTATACCAACAAACCTCGGCCTTAGAGGCGCCGATCCAGAAGGTTCTGAGATCAGAACTTTTGTCTTAATCATGGCGATAGCTGTGGGTTCGCGTTGTTGTCGGTACCGGTGTTCGCTCACATCAGCTTCTGTTGGTCTGATGGTGGTGCCGCTCACCAGAACCTTTTGTTCTGTTTTATCCTCAGTTGGAGCCTCAGCAGAACCACGCAGAAAGGACCAGGACTCCTCCTCATCAGCCAAGAAGAAGAAGATGGTGTCTGGTTGCCATGGTGATGTGGAGATGGTCGACGTTGAATGATCTTATACAGCATTACATCATGAAGAGATCTAAAGCCCACCGGACAGAAACCCTGGTCCAGTTCAGACTCTGAGGAACGTTCTGTCACCTTTAGTTCATTAATGCTGAAGTAGGAAGAACACCGGCTTCAGAACCATCTGGTTTGGACCTGAGACCCGGAAACCAGCAGGATGGACGCACTTGTGCGTCTTTTTAAGTTGTTTTAGGTTTTTGTGAAGGAGCTGATTTTCTAAATAAACGAAACAGTTTCTCCTGTTTTCACTGGAGGTCCTGGTGGTTCTGAAGAGCTCAGATACCGGGCTCACGTTCTAAAATGTTGTTCTGTTTTTTCCCTTCGTTCTCCAACATCTGGTTACCGTAGAAACCGTGTAATGCTTGTTCTTGATAACATCCGCCACCGGAAGGAAACGGGCAGTAAAACAAAGACCAGCCCCCTTTGTGTTGGTACGTCGTACGCGTGTTGTTTATGTGACTCAGGGTGGTACAGCCTCTGTAAAGGGACATGAACGTTGCCAACCTACACACATCTGTTCATTTTTTATTATCAGATTTATTGACATGGAAAAATTATCACGATAAGAATCAGAAATTTCGATAACTGTACATTCTCTATTTGGTGCCCCGCCCCACTGTGTCCCTTAATTTTGCATTGTTTTAGCCCTTTGATGCATGAATTATGAAATCTTCAACCATGATTTTTTTAACATTTTTTTTATTCGTCTTAAAGTGTGAATTAAACAAATTTCAACAAATATTTTTTGTAAAATTTTATAATTTACAAATAATTTATGTCCACTTCAGTGGACAGCGTGCATTCTGAGCATGAAATATGTCGGCTTGGCTTACTGAAGTCCACATGGAGGGGCCCAAATGCAATAGTCTTCAACAGCTGTGCTTAATAGCAAAAACAAATATCAATTTTGAGTAACTGTCCACTGTAGTGACCATTATGCATCAAAGGGTTAAAGGAATCTCATCTTATCTCTCTGAGCGCGCCTTTTCTGTGTCCGTCTCCAAGTTTAGGTCCTCCACCACCTCCCTTACCCATGGTGTCCCACAAGGTTCTGTGCTGGGGCCTCTGCTCTTCCTCCTCTATCTGCTTCCTCTTCAGCACATCCTGAGCTCCTTCAAAGGAATCTCCTACCATCTTTATGCAGATGACATCCAACTGTACATCTCCTTTAAGCCCCATGAGATGTCTAAGCTGCAGCTGTTACACACCTGCTTAGACTCTATCAACACCTGGATGGTGGGAGCTTTCTTCAGCTGAATGAAGATAAGACTGAGATCCTCATCTGTGCCCCAGACAAGCTGGTTCCCAAAGTCAGAGACTCTCTTGGTCAGCTTGCTTCCCACACCAAACCTTCTGACAGGAATCTTGGCGTGACCTTTGACCCAGCTCTCACCCTGGATTCTCATGTCAGTTCTCTTGTTGGCTCTTCCTTCTTCCATCTCAGGAACATTGCTAAGCTGAGTCCCATTCTGTCCCGCTCTGAACTTGAGACAGTTCTCCACACCTTCATCTCCTCACGCTTAGACTACTGTAACTCTCTTTTCACGTGTCTGAGCAGAACCTCCCTGAACCGTCTACAGGTGGTTCAGAACGCCTGTGCTCGGCTTCTGACCAAGTCCTCCAAACACACCCACATCACCCCGCTTCTCCTCCAGCTTCACTGGCTGCCAGTCAACTTCAGGGTTCATTTCAAGATCCTGGTTCTGGTCTATAGGGCCTTACATGGACAAGCACCATCTTACATTGGTGATCTTCTTAGTCCCTACACCCCCAGCAGGTCCCTGAGGTCCAGAGACCAAAGCCTACTGGTTGTGCAGCACCAGGCTAAAGGTCAAAGGTGACAGATCATCTGCTGCTGTGGCCCCCAGACTCTGGACCTCTCTCCCCCTGAGCCTGAGATCAGTGGACTCAGTGGTCTCCTTTAAACTCACCTGTTCAGGTTTTGGTGGGACCTTCATCTTTCCCGGGATCACGTATTACCTTTTCTTATTCATTTTTCTTCTTTTGCTTTTTTAATTTTTCCTTTTCCCCAACTTTTTTACGATTTCTTTAAAAAAACATTAGTGACACGGCTGGTGATTTTTATTTTGAGAGGCGCTGCATAAAAAACGTTTCTTCTGTAGCACTAATGGGCTTCTGTACCATCAAATGTTTGGAGGTTTTCCTGTGATTTTCTTAAATTATGAAACAGTAAATAAATCATTATTCATATTTACCTCTGAAGTGGACCCCAACAGGCTTCCGTACTCTGGAGACGCGTCTCTTTCTCTTTAAATTTATGTTTGGATCGGAGCCTCCGAGTCGTGTTCTGTTGGGTCTTTGAGCCGAAATCGGATTTCAGGATTTGTTTTGTTCGGATGTGGTTCGTGTCGTCCCTCCCCCTTCCGAATCCGGAGGACAAAGACTAAATGGGTCAGCAGCGGCACCTCCTCCTCCTCAGCATCTCCATCACCATCCTCCTCCTCCTCCAGAGGAAGAACCCAGCCGCGTCTCGGGCTCTCTAACCGCCGACATGTGTCCACTTCTCCCCGCTGGTTCCGGTTCCGTCCAGGAGAAGCTCCGGTTTATTTAAAAGAACAAGTCTGCTGGTTTTATCTGGTCTTCATCATGTCCTCCTGGGATGGGTTCGCAGGTAACTGGGACTGACCCGGTTCGGTTGAAACGGAGCTTCCAGCCCAACACCGACTCGTCTGACCGCCGGAGTGCGATGCAGGCCCGGCCCAATTAGGCGGATTCGTCGGTGATTGTTCAGGTAGAACCGGAACACAGAATGTCTCCAGTAAAACCGGTAAAGACGTGTTGAGGCAGCTGGACCGGTACCGGTGTCAGCTGAGAGGTTCTGATAAGAAGTACAATGGTTCCTGTTTGGGTTTGTTTTAATTTAAAGTTCGGAGTCCAGCTGTTCCCGCCCCTGTAGAACCCGTTAGAACCGGGTTCCTGCGTCCTCCCGCCTCTCTGGTTTCTTATTAAAATGCGTTAATACTCCAAACGCAAAAAGACGCGATTCACTTTTTAATATTAAGTATTTTTATTTCTGAATAAATTATCTGAATTTGGGGGCGGGGCCTAAGAAGGACACTGGAGCTGACCAATCAGAGCAGACTGAACGCTTCTGTCATTGGAAAACCTCCAAAAAGCAGGAAAGGAGCTACAGCGGACATGTTGGCCAGGGGCGACTCTAGCATCAGAGGTTTGGGGGCTTCAGCCCCCCCCCCCCCCCCGCCCCCCATCACATGCCTGAAGTTTGTCTCTGCAGAAAAAATCCAAACAGAACAGCCTCAGTTCTTAAAAATGGTTACCTTAACATCAAACCTGAAAGTCAGAGCGGATCCCAAAAAGCTTACCCACGTTCTACACATCTATGCCCTAAACAAATCTGACTTTTTCCTGATGCTAAACTAAAAATCCACCTCAGGTCGTCTCCAGTATTGCTCCTGTCCTCCAGAACCGTCAGCTTTTCATGTTTCCGACACTTTCGGCTGGAATTAGCTATTGAAAAACTTTGGTTGTTGTTAGTGGGCGGGGCTTTCAGCCCCATGGCCCAGGTGTTCAAAGTGGGGTTTCAAAAGCAACATGGCAGACGTCAGACTTTATCATTACTGCATAGCTGTGAAGCATTCAGGGACAGAAAATAAAGTCAGATTTCTGAGTGCCAGATAGATGATCGATGAGCATCAGTCACCCTTGAGTGCACAAGGAGGAGCTTGGCTGACAAACGGCATCAAAAACATATAAAACCTGAAAAATGAATCTGTTTTTGTGTTTCTGGTCTCTGAAGTGGAAGTTTGCTCAGAAGCAGCTTTCAGCCGATGACAGCAGCGCATTTGGGTCACGAACCAGGTGCGGTTCATTATCAGCTGTTGATAAGATCCGTTAACGGCGCCATTTCCCTGTAGGAGACGGGCCAAAGTTCTGGCGAGTGGACCGTGGACCCAAAGAGCTGCCAAGCCTCTGATGGAGTTCTGGTAACACGGCGACCCGGTGAGTTCTGGTTCTTTTTGTTCTGAGACTTTTTTCTGCTTTTACTGTTTCCACTTTAACAGAAACTCCTCGAAGTAAGTAAAGCAAAAATATTTTCTAAAAACTTTGTTTCTGCTGATGAGATGAAGCGTTCCGCCAGATCCAATCAGAACCGGCATCCTCCTGGGATCGGTTCACTTCAATCTGGTTCTCAAAACCGTTTCACTCTGAGATTAACCAGCATGGTTCTGATGGACTGGATCAGTGGTTCTGATGGACCGGATCGGTGGTTCTGATGGACCGGATCGGTGGTTCTGATGGGCCGGATCGGTGGTTCTGATGGGCCGGATCGGTGGTTCTGACAGACTGGATCTGTGGTTCTGATGGACCTGATTGGTGGTTCTGAAGGACCGGTTCGGTGGTTCTGAAGGACCGGATCGGTGGTTCTGATGGACTGGATCAGTGGTTCTGATGGACCGGATCGGTGGTTCTGATGGACCGGTTCGGTGGTTCTGAAGGACCGGATCGGTGGTTCTGATGGACTGGATCGGTGGTTCTGATGGACCGTATCGGTGGTTCTGATGGACTGGATCAGAGGTTCTGAAGGACCGGATCAGAGGTTCTGAAGGACCGGATCTGTGATTTTGATGGATCAGGTAAGAGGTTCTGATGGACTGGATCTGTGGTTCTGATGGACCGGATTAGTGGTTTTGATGGACTGGATCTGTGGTTCTGATGGACCTGATTGGTGGTTCTGATGGACTGGATCTGTGGTTCTGATGGACCTGATTGGTGGTTCTGAAGGACCGGCTCGGTGGTTCTGAAGGACCGGATCGGTGGTTCTGATGGACTGGATCGTGGTTCTGATGGACCGGATTGGTGGTTCTGATGGACCGGATCGGTGGTTCTGACAGACTGGATCTGTGGTTCTGATGGACCAGATAAGAGGTTCTGATGGACCGGATTGGTGGTTCTGAAGGACTGGTTCGGTGGTTCTGAAGGACCGGATCGGTGGTTCTGATGGACTGGATCGTGGTTCTGATGGACCGGATTGGTGGTTCTGATGGACCGGATCGGTGGTTCTGACAGACTGGATCTGTGGTTCTGATGGACAGATAAGAGGTTCTGAAGGACCGGATCGGCGGTTCTGATGGACCTGATTGGTGGTTCTGATGGACTGGATCTGTGATTCTGATGGACCGGATCTGTGATTCTGGTGGACCGGATCTGTGATTCTGGTGGACCGGATCAGAGGTTCTGATTCTGCTCCTCTCTGACCTCCTTCATGAAACCTATAAATAAACTCCTCCTCCTCCTTCTGAGGATGGGCGTTTATTTTTAACTTCCTGCCGTCCCAGCGGAGCGGGTTCTAATTTAAGTCCCTTTGTTGAGCGGGACAGATCGGGGACACGGAGACGAACGTTTGAAGAGGAAAACCATCAGAATGTTTTAAACGTGGTTCTGCGCCGCTCCTCTGGTTCAGACACTGATTTGATTGGCTAACAGCTGCTTGACTCCACCAGCTGGACGGCGGCCCTGGAGGACCGGGACTGGAGACCACTGACTACATGTCTGTCTTCTGCAGAACGTCTGAGGCCGTCTCAACACTCTGGCATTTTGGATTTGCACCATGACTTCTCACGCTGTTCGCCAGCGCTCGCGCTTCATCGGGCTTCTCGCCTCTGCCACTACACTTGTGATGATGATGTCACTTCCTACTTCAGCAGCAGAATCAGAGACGTGTTTCTCCAGGCAGCACCAGAGCGCCACCGTTAACGTCAGGGTGGCCCTGAGCCAAGCGAGGACGGCAATGAACACCCGGGTGGTCCACTCGGAGAGGGACTGTGTCCTCGCTTGCTGCTCCGAGGAGATCAGACCAGGTGAGCAGGAAGCAACAGGTGATGTTGTATCGTAGCCTTCATTGGACGGTAGTGCTCTTTGATTTCCACCTGAGAGACGCTTGCTGAATAGAGACTTTGTGTGTTTTAAAGGTCTTCGCTGCAACATGGCTGTGTTCAAGTCCGTCAGACATGCTGCTGATGAGAACTGCCTCCTCTTCCACTGTCCCACTGAGCAGGACTGTCCTCTGATGAAGGCTTCAGATGGCATCAACACGTACGACATCTACAAAGGTGACACACTTCCATGTTTCCCTCACATCTTAACACTAGCTCTTGTTTTGGTGGGTTTGAAGCTTTGAGGACTTCAGGGGGGTGTTCCACGAAGCGTATTTAGAACATGTTTGGTTCCAGAGTCCGGACGTTTAGAGACTGGACGACTTTGTTTTTGCTGAGCAGCTGTGAGTTTTAAGAACATACATTTGTGGCACGTCACCCTAAAGTTAACCATTTGTCACAAATACACATTTAGCACACATATTACACATGTTCTTTCAGTCACTACCCAAAGCTCGTGGCCGTAGGTGAGGGTGGGAATGTAGATCAACCGCGACAGACCGGTACAACGCCCGCATCACTGCAGACGCAGCACCAATCCACCTATCGATCTCACGCTCCAGTTTTCCCTCACTCGTGAACAAGACCCCGAGATACTTCAACTCCTCCACTTGGGACAGGACCTCATCCCTGACCTGCAGAAGGTGTTCTACCCTTTTTCTACTTAGTCTCTTTTCGGAGTATTTCTCTTATCCGATGGCACCATCTAGTGGCTGACAAGTATATCACACAAATAGTTTCTCTGTCTTTTTAAGATGGCGACTTCACGTTTCTTGTTTATAAATGTGCGTCTGTGGCCGACAAACAGCTAAAAAACACGTTGTTTTTACAAGTTTTATTCTCATGTTGTGTTCTGATATATTTATATTTTAAACACTTATCCATGAAAAGTTCATCAACTCTGCATCAGCTGAGGTATTCCTTAAATTTGAAGCATGTAAACGGTAGTCTAACCCCAAAATTCCACTACCTCCGCTCCGCCCCCGCCCTCCGCTGCCGCTCGCTTCTGAACTCAAATCATTCTGGTACCCGCTCTACAACGGCTCCGCTCCGGTGCGGAGACCTGAGGTGGGCAAACAGGCATGCGCGGGATTTTCGAGATCTTGTGATACAGTCCGAGCAATAAACGCGGAAGTTAGATCCAAACACCCGTTGTGTGGGAGAAGCATCGACATCAACTGTTTAATCTGCCCATCATTTGTGTTGAGAGATCAGCAGTGCTTGGATCAACAAAGTGTGACTACTTTGATAGTGGAAACTGTATTTATGGCTTATTTTTGTGCATTTAAAGTTCAGCCGCCATTGATAGTTGTTAAAAGTTGTTAAACCTGTGCATATGAAACAAAAAACGCCTTTTGTTTATCGATTTATTGTGAAATAATGAAAGCTGTGCGTGCTCCCTTTCCTGTTGGGCGGTTGTGATTTCTGTCCATTGACTGCGGAGGTGCTCCGGCGTCCGGCAAAAATAGGATCGATTCTATTTTTGCCGGATGGTGGAACGGCGTGCCGCACTGCGCCGCACAGCCGCAGTAGTTGAACAGCTCTGATTGACTACAATGGGACCGTTTTTGCCGCGGAGTTCGTGCCGGAGCGGAGCGCAGCGGAGCAGAGATAGTGGAATTTTGGGGTAACGCTACTGGTTAGTTCTGGTCAGTGCTCAGTTTCCTATTGCACAGAGCTCTGTGGGGTAGGGGGTGTGCTAAGCAAAAAAATATAAAAATAAAGACGTATTGCTTAAATTATATCACAGTAGATAATAAGACAATCACTTTTACGGATTTCTTAAAAATCATGAGAAAACTCCGGAACGATCCGGGAAATTAGAGGAGCTGATTCTCTTCCCAGCAGGCTTCACACTCGGCTGCAAACCGCTCCAGTGAGAGCCAGAGATCACGTTTTGATGAAGCCAACAGGACCACACCATCTGCAAAAAGCAGAGATCCAATCCTCAGGCCACCAAAATGCAACACATTGGCCGCACCTATCGTGTCCAAAAAATAATGAACGGAATCGGTGACAAAGGGCAGCCTTGGCGGACTCCAACTCTCACTGGGAATGAGCCCGACTTACTGCCAGCAATGAGAACCAAGCTCTGACACCGGTCATACTCAACAGAGGGTGTGGTACCCCATACACCCAAAGTACCCCCACCACCACCAGAGAGCCCCTGAGGGACTCGGTTGAACGCCGTCTCCAAATCCACAAAACACATGTAGATGGGTTGGACAAACTCCCACGCACCCTCCAGGATCTCCCTTAGGGTATAGAGCTGGTCCAGTGTTCCACGCCCAGGACAAAAACCACACTGCTACTCCTAAAACCGATGTTCGACAGTCCGACAGACCCTCCTCTCCAGAACCCTGAATAGACCTTACCAGGGAGGCTCAGGAGTGTGATCCTCCTGTAGTAAGAACACACCCTTCGGCCCCTCTTTTTAAATAGGAGGCCACTACCCCGATCTGCCAGTCCAGTGGAACCGCCCCTAATGTCCACGCGATATTGCAAAGCCACGTCAACCAACACTGACATCCAGAGCCTTAAGGAACTCCGGGCGGATCTCATCCACCCCGGAGCCTTGCTACAGAGGAGCTTTTTAACCACCTCAGTGACCTCAGCCCCAGAGATTGGAGAGTCCAACCCAAAGTCCCTAGGCTTTACTTCCTCACTGGAAGATGAGCTCCTGGGATTACAGAGGTCTTCAAAGTATTCCGCTCACCGATCCACACCGTCCCCACTATAAACAGTGTTGGTAGTGCGCTGCTTTCCCCTACTGAGGTGCCAGATGATGGACCAGAATCTTCCCAAAGCCATGCGGAAGTCTTGCTCCATGGTCTCACCGAACTCCTCCCATGCCCGTGTTTTTGTCTCCGTGACCATCTGAGCTACATTCGGCTTGGACTGCCGGTACCTATCAGCTGCCTCTGGAGTCCCACAGGCCAAAAAGACCTGATAGAACTTTTCTTCAGCTTGACAGCATCCCTAACCGCCGGTTTCCACAAGTGGGTTCCGGGGGTTGCCGACGCAAGAGGCACGAACGACCCTATGGCCATAGCTCTGGTCGGCCGCCGTAAGGCCCCGTAACAATGGAGGCACCCTGACGAAGGCTACATTGCCGAAACGCATTGGAGGTTAAAAAGGCCAAATGTGACCAAGCTACTTTTGCTTTTCGGCTTTTCCCTTCGGGCATCAACAAAGCAAATCACCGGTCTCCATTAATCCCCAGTTTACCTCTAACAGTCACAGTTCACAGTGAAGTTGGACAAAAACGCAAAGCCAGCCAACAGAGAAAGATACGCTAATAAACAAAGAGAAATTGCTAACATACTGCAAAACATCGAGGTTTCTAGTTCTCCTGCAGCACCGCCCTGCAGCTAGCTGGACCCTGACCCCTGTGCTACGCGCTGGAGATACTGGTGTTATGCAAAGAAGTTATCCTGCCTGCCGAAGGCTCCGCCACCCTGCTCCTTCACGTGAACATGGTTCACAGCTGCATATGGAGGGAGTAAACAACTTAAAAGCTTCCCACAGTGCTGCTCCCCCTCACAATATCCAACAGCCCAGTGTCAATGCTGGACTCATTCAAGTTCTTGGGAACTATCATTTCCAGGGATCTGAAGTGGGAAACAAACATCAACTCCATGGTCAAAAAGGCTCAGCAGAGGATGTATTTCTTACGGCAACTAAGGAAGTACGGCCTACCACAAGAGCTGCTGATCATCTTCTACACTGCTGCAGTCGAATCCATACTTTGCTCATCCATCACTGTCTGGTTTGGGTCAGCCACAAAAATGGACAAATGCAGACTACAGCGTGTTATTAAAACAGCAGGAAAAATCATTGGTGCCCAACTGCCGTCTGTCCAGGAACTGTACATCAGCAGGATCAGGAAAAAGGCAGTGAATATTGTCCAAGATGCCACACATCCTGCATCTACTCTCTTCCATCTCCTCCCATCTGGCAGACGCGATAGATCGCTGTACACAAAAACCACCAGACACAAGAACAGTTTCTTTCCTTCAGCCATTTCTCTCCTGAATCTGTCGATTCTTTTACCTTCCTTTTACTATAGTTTTTAATACTTAATCAGTATGCTTATGGATGTGTGTGTGTGTGCGTGAGTGTGTGTTTGTGCGTGCGTGTGTGTGTGTATGTATATATGTGTGTGTGTAAATGAACATGTGTGTGGGTATACATGTTCTTATGTGTTTTTAGGTATTTTTATTCTTCATTTATTATGGTTGTTGTATGTTTTAGAGAGTGAACATCTACCGAAGACAAATTCCTTGTAAATGTAATTTTACTTGGCCAATAAATCTGAAATCTGAATCTGAAAAAAAAATCTAAAATAAGAGCAACACTGCAACTTTTAAGTATATTCACAATGAAAACAAGTTTTAGTCGGCGTTCTTCCTAAATAAATGAAAGTGAAACTTAAAGGACAATTTGGATGTTTTCTTCTTATTTTAATTCTTTCTTGACCCCCCCCTTTTTTTTTTTTTTTGCTCTTATTTTAATGCTTTGCTAAAAAAATGTCTTTTTGAATTCATATTTTAAAGCTTTTCTGAAAGTATTGCATCGGGACTCGACATCGGCAGACACTCAAAATCAAATGACTCAGAATTGGATCGGGAGCAAAACAATGTGATGGGAACATCCCTACAGTTAGTCATAACCCATCCAACACCAGTGTGCAGAACCTACTGTACCAATGGGGAGAGTTCCTGGGAGATCCAGCTGGTCGGTCTCAACAAGGCTGAGGAGTGGTTGGGGCCCCCAGTCTTGAATGTTGGTCTTCTGGGGTATTCAGAGGTCAAATGGTAAATGGCCTGTATTTGATATAGCGCCTTCTAGAGTTCTGAAACCCCCCAAGGAGCTTTACAACACAATCAGTCATTCACATCTATGTGTGAATGCTACATTGTAGCCACAGCTCTGACAGAGGCGCCACGAGTCCGTCCAAACACCACCAGCAGGCAAGGTGGGTTAAGTGCCTTGCCCAAGGGCTCAAAAGCAAAAAACTGAGTGTGGCTCGAACCTGCAACCATCCAATTATGGGGCTCGCACTCCTCCTGTGCCATTGTCATCCCTTGATTACAGCTCGACTAGTCTGAGGTTACTCTATTGTATAGAAGTTTGCTTCTGCTGGAGGCTGACAGGTTGGTTAGCATCTGATGAAGTTGTCGTCGTCGTCGTCTTCCTCCGCTTATCCGGGTCCGGGTCGTGGGGGCACCATCCCAACTAGGGAGCTCCAGACTGTCCTCTCCCCGGCCACCTCCACCAGCTCCTCCAGCAGGACCCCAAGGCGTTCCCGGACCAGATTGGAGATGTAACCTCTCCAACGTGTCCTGGGTCGACCCGGGGGCCTCCTGCCAGCAGGACATGCCCGAAACACCTCCCCAGGGAGGCGTCCTGACCAGATGCCCAAACCACCTCAACTGGCTCCTTTCGATCCGGAGGAGCAGCGGTTCTACTCTGAGTCCCTCCCGAATGTCCGAGCTCCTCACCATATCTCTAAGGCTGAGCCCGGCCACCCTACGGAGGAAACTCATTTCAGCCGCTTGTATCCGCGATCTCGTTCTTTCGGTCATTACCCAAAGCTCATGACCATAGGTGAGGATTGGGACGTAGATCGACCGGTAAATCGAGAGCCTGGCTTTCTGGCTCAGCTCCCTCTTCCCCACGACAGATCGGCTCAGCGTCCGCATCACTGCAGACGCCGAACCAATCCGCCTGTCGATCTCCCGATCCCTCCTACCCTCACTTCCAGCTTCACTGGCTGCCAGTCAACTTCAGGGTTCATTTCAAGATCCTGGTTCTGGTCTATAGGGCCTTACATGGACAAGCACCATCTTACATTGGTGATCTTCTTAGTCCCTACACCCCCAGCAGGTCCCTGAGATCCAGTGATCAAAGCCTACTGGTTGTGCAGCACCAGGCTAAAGGT
Organism: Nothobranchius furzeri; assembly: GCF_043380555.1. Classification (NCBI taxonomy): domain Eukaryota; kingdom Metazoa; phylum Chordata; class Actinopteri; order Cyprinodontiformes; family Nothobranchiidae; genus Nothobranchius; species Nothobranchius furzeri. The sequence continues at coordinate 33,293,575 of NC_091741.1, read as the reverse complement.
CAAAGGTGACAGATCATCTGCTGCTGTGGCCCCCAGACTCTGGACCTCTCTCCCCCTGAGCCTGAGATCAGTGGACTCAGTGGTCTCCTTTAAAAAGCAGCTGAAGACTCACTTGTTCAAGCTGGCTTTTGTATGACCTTCTTCACCTCTCTCTCTTTATTCTGCTCTCCCCACCTATTCCACCTTCCTCAGGATCCACTGATTTCCCTCTTTCCTGTTCACTCTCTCTCTTTCTTAACATTTTTTCTTTTAAATCCCAATTGCCTATTTTTGCTCATTTTAAATATATTTTTAAACATTTTCTAAATGCTTTTTAATATTTTAACTTTTTTTTTGTTTTTGTGAAGTGCCTCGTGATTTTTTTCTTGAGAGGCGCTGTAGAAATGATATTTTCTTCTTTTTCTTCTTCTTCTACTCGTGAACAAGACCCCGAGATACTTAAACTCCTCCACTTGAGATAGGACCTCTCTCCCGACCCGGAGTTGGCAAGCCACCCTTTTCCGGTCGAGAACCATGGTCTCAGATTTGGAGGTGCTGATCTTCATCCCAGCCGCTTCACACTCGGCCGCGAACCTACCCAGCAAGAGCTGAAGGTCAGAGCTGGACGAAGCTAGGAGGACCACATCATCCGCAAAAAGCAGAGACGAGATTCTCCTGCCACCAAACTCGACACACTCTACACCACGGCTGCGCCTAGAAATTCTGTCCATAAAGGTAATGAACAGAACCGATGACAAAGGGCAGCCCTGGCGGAGTCCAACCCTCACTGGGAACAGGTCCGACTTACTACCGGCTATGCGGACCAAACTCACGCTCCTCTGGTAAAGGGACTGAATGGCCCTTAACAGAAAGCCACCCACCCCATACTCCTGGAGCGTCCCCCACAGGGTGCCCCTGGGGACACGGTCATAAGCCTTCTCCAAATCCACAAAACACATGTGGATTGGTTGGGCAAACTCCCATGCCCCCTCCATCACCCTTGCAAGGGTATACAGTTGGTCCACAGATCCACGGCCAGGACGAAAACCACATTGCTCCTCCTCTATCTGAGATTCAACTATCGATCGGACCCTCCTCTCCAGTACCTTGGAGTAGACCTTTCCAGGGAGGCTGAGGAGTGTGATCCCCCTATAGTTGGAACACACCCTCAGGTCACCCTTCTTAAAGATGGGAACCACCACCCCGGTCTGCCACTCCACAGGAACTGCCCCCGATGACCACGCAATGTTGCAGAGACGTGTCAACCACGACAGCCCTACATAATCCATAGCCTTGAGATACCCAGGACGAACCTCATCCGCCCCCGGGGCTCCACCGCTGTGTAGTTGTTTGACTACCTCAGCAACTTCTGCCCCGGAGACTGGACAGTCCATCCCCAGGTCTCCCGGCTCTAGTTCCTCCTCGGAATGCGCATAGGTGGGATTGAGGAGCTCCTTAAAGTATTCCTTCCACCGTCCGACTATAGCCCCAGTTGACGTCAGCAGCTCCTCATCCCCACTGTAAACAGTGTGAGCGAGTTGCTGCCTTCCTCTCCTGAGGCGCCGGACAGTTTGCCAGAACCTCTTTGGAGATGATCGATAGTCTTTCTCCATGGCCTCCCAAAACTCCTCCCACGCCCGAGATTTTGCCTCTGAAAATGCCACTGCTGCACCCCGCTTGGCTACCCGGTACCTGTCTGCTGCCCCTGGAGACCCACAGACCAGCCACGCCCTGTAGGCCTCCTTCTTCAGCCTGACGGCTCCCCGAACCTCTGGTGTCCACCAGCGGGTACGGGGGTTGCCACCACGACTGGCACCGGCCACCTTGTGACCACAGCTAGCAACAGCTGCCTCAACAATCGCAGAGTGGAACAAGGCCCACTCGGAGTTAATGTCCCCCACTGCTATCGGGACACGGTCAAAGCTCTGCCGGAGGCAGGAGTTGAAGACCGTCTTGACAGGTTCTTCTGCTAGGCGTTCCCAGAGACCCTTCCCATGTGTTTGGGTCTGCCAGGTCTACACGGTAACTTCCCCTGCCATCTGATCCAACTCCCCAACAGCTGGTGATCAGTTTACCGCTCCGCTCCTCTCTTCACTTGGTTGTCCAAAACATACGGCCGCAGGTCAGATGATACGACTACGAAGTCTATCATCGGCCTGCGACCTAGGCTGCCCTGGTACCAAGTGTACCGGTGGGCATCCTTATGTTCGAACATGGTGTTCGTTATGGCCAAACTGCAGCTTGCACAGAAGTCCAATAACGAAACACCGCTCGAGTTCAGATCAGGCGGGCCGTTCCTCCCAATCACACCCCTCCAGGTCATGCTGTCATTGCCCACGTGAGCACTGAAGTCCCCCAGCAGGACAATGGAGTCCCCTGGTGGAGGACTATCTAGCACTCGTCCCAGGGACTCCAAAATGGGTGGGTACTCTGAACTGATATTTGGCCCATAAGCACAAATAACTGTCAGGACCCGTTCCCCGACCCGAAGGCGCAGGGAAGCTACCCTCTTGTCCCCCGGGGTAAACCCCATCACACAGGCAGAGAGACTTGGGGCTAACAAAAAGCCAACCCCACCCCTCCGCCTCTCACCCGGAGCAACTCCAGCAAAGGAGAGTGTCCAACCCCTCTCAAGGACTTGGGTTCCAGAGCCAATGCAATGTGTCGAGGTGAGTCCGACTATATCTAGCAGGTACCGCTCAACCTCTGCCACAAGCTCCTGCTCCTTCCTCGCCAGCGAGGTGACGTTCCATGTCCCAATAACCAGTTTCCTTGTTCGGGGATCGGACCGCCAAGGCTCCCGCCTCGGTCTGCCACCCGATCCACATTGCACCGGACCCTTCATGTTCCTCCTGCGGGTGGTGGGTCCACAGTTGGATGAGCCCATGTATCCGGTTCGGGCTGGGTCTGGCCGGCTCCCATGGGCGATAGCCCGGCCACCAGGCACTCGCTCACGAGCCCCAACCCCAGGCCTGGCTCCAGGGTGGGACCCCGGTAACCCTCCGGGCCGAGTACTCAGACTCTTTGATTTTATGTCCATAAAAGATCTTCGGAACCGTTCTTTGCCTCACCCTTCACCTAAGACCCATTTGTCATGGGAGACCCTACTGATGAAGTTGTACCTGGTTAAAACAAATAATAGTGGTTTGGTTCTGGAAAAGGTGGTTCAATGCCGATAAAAGTGTTCTGCTGTAAGATCTGGCATGATCAAAAGCTGTTCAGTTAGCATTTTGGCTGGAATTCACCAGTAGAGAGTCTCTAACTTTTAAGATCTGCGTTGGACCAATCAGAGACCAGGAAAAATTTAGGAGGCGTAACCAACTTCCTCTGCACCACATCTTTCCTTAATAGACTTATAAGGAACTTTTCCACTTACTATCATGATCTAAGTAAGCTATAACTGTCATTGTTAATATACTGATAATAATATGTGACATGACTGATAATAAATAATTATTAACTCATCAACTAGATGTGTTTGGTGTGTTTAAGATCGGAAATTATGCATTTCAACAGTAATGGGCTCGACACACGGGAGGCAACATCGCCTCTCCTCCATTCATTTTCAATGAGACATGCGTGACAAAGCGATAATCGCGGGTCTCCCTCCTACTAAGCGAAACGCGAAAAACATGCGTGTGAAATTTAGCGCTCGTGCACGTGTCGTGCACAGACGACCCAGCGACGCGATCCCAGAAAGTTGAAATATTTTCAACTTTTCATCGCTGTCGCTCGGACGAGGACCAATCAACGCAGGTTTCATTCACTGACCAATGAGCGGACAGGATGCTCCTCCGAGCAAACATGGAGAAGTTGATTATTATGTTTTATAGTAAAATCAGAAGTAAGATTTCACATAACTCTAGCAGCACCTTGTGAAACATCATATCTACCGCTTTATTAACTCTGAACCGCTTAAATAACCTTAACTCCCTCCAACCTGACACAGCCAATCAAAACAACGGAAGTTTAGATTTCACCATGGAACAGAACGCGTAGACGGCTTTGCCGCTGGCCGCCTCCCGTGTGTCGAGCCCATTAAGTTATTTTGATTCAATCATTACTTTGAAGCAATCAAGTCTTATTAAATTCACTTTAGACCAAACATTAATTCTTCTATGATTGTAATTAACCTGTAAAGGAAGAAAATAATTGTATAGAATATACTTTTATACACTTAAGAGTCCTTTCTTCTCCAGGAGACGTCTTGTGATTCGCAGCAGAGATGACGAAGCTTTGTTAGGGTGATTTCCCCCGGTGGTGACGCTGGCTTATGGAGAGGTGGTTATGAACAGAGCATTTGTTTTGCTTTGGAGACCACACAGACTAAAGCTGATGTATAATTATACTTATTAATAATGCTGACATCAGGAGCAACATCAGTGGAATGAAATGCTCCTGGCTGCAAATGAAGATTAAACACAACAGGTGTTGGGACGCAAATTCAATTAGAACTCATGATTAAAAGTTTAAACTCCACATTTATTAATGATTCAGTCATCAAGAACAAAGCTGCAGCTGCTGCTGCCGTTGTGGGCCAGCGGTGTCGCTAATGAATGGAGGAGAGGCGATGTCGCCTCCCGTGTGTCGAGCCCCTAAAACAGTCTTTAATACTCAGAAGCAGGAACACTGATCAGAAACTATTGATCACCATGAGTTATTGAAGGTATGTGATGGGATGTAGGTAGTGAGCTTCAGTGGTTTCTGCAGCTCATTCCGGTCGTTGGAAGCAGCAAACTGGAATGAGGAGCGGCCAAAGGAGGTGCGAGCTTTGGGAATAACCAGAGATGAAGTTACTGGAACGTGAATGGTGCTGGTTGTTGGAAGTAATGAGTGAAGATATGACGGTTCTACCGATGATTGTTGTGTGTGTGTGTGTGTGTGTGTGTGTGTGTGTGTGTGTGTGTGTGTGTGTGTGTGTGTGTGTATGTGTGTGTGTGTGTGTGTCTGTGTATGTGTGTGTGTGTGTGTGTGTGTGTGTGTGTGTGTGTGTGTGTGTGTATGTATGTGTGTGTGTATGTATGTGTGTGTGTGTGTGTGTGTGTGTGTGTGTGTGTGTGTGTGTGTGTGTGTGTGTTTTGCTGCCCTCAGGTTTCCAAACTGTAACATAAAACTCAATGTTTTATTTTCTTTACAGGTTTAAGTCATCCACCTACACTGAGACCCGTCACCATGACAACAGCTGTCCAAACCACCAGCAGCACTGCACCAACAACCAAGCTTCAAACCACCACAACGACCACAGCTTCAGCACCAACCACAAGCAGTCAGGCCCCGCCCACTACAACAAGGGTAACACCCACCACCTCACAGGCCCCGCCCACTACAACAAGGGTAACACCCACCACCTCACAGGCCCCACCCACTACAGCATGGGTAACACCCACCACCTCACAGGCCCCACCCACTACAACATGGGTAACACCCACCACCTCACAGGCCCCACCCACTACAGCAAGGGTAACACCCACCACCTCACAGGCCCCGCCCAAAATCAAATCTCCCTCGCCCATTATCCTCATCATGCCGATGCCCACGACAACTTCACAACCAGCTACAATGGTGATGACGCCTGGCCCTCCGCCAACCCCCACCTCAAGAAAACTAAGCAAAAACAACAAAAAGCAAAATAAAGCCTCAAAGAAAGGCAAACTCCATCCTTTCAGCACCACAACCTCTCAGCCATCTATCAGCTCTACGTCACTTCCTGCCACAACTAAAGAGGTGGAGGCGGAGCATAGAACTTCTGACCCCTTAGAGAAACCCACAGAGAGTACAACTCCACCCACCACTACTGTTCTAACTACTACCGCCACAGTTCCCACCACAACTACCGCTGCTGCTCCTCCTCCCGCTAACACATACACAACTACAACACGTTCCACCGCTGCCACCACCACCACTGAGTCCTCCACCACTACAGCTCCTCCAACAAGCCTGATCATTGTACCCAAAGACATCCTCCAATCAGAGCACACCCTACAGAACTCCAGCTCCAATAGAGACAAGACATTTGCTGCTCACAGAGCCCTGAATAGTGGTGTGGTAGCTGTTATGGTCGTGGGACTGGCCATGCTCACACTGGCCCTTACACTCGGCGGGCGGAAGGCGATGGAGTCTTTTGATAGACGACATTATACGAGACTGGAGCTGAATGATCTGCACTACGAGATTTAAAAGGGAGAATGTCTCGAGGTTTTTTAACTTTAAATACTTAATTGAATAAGAGTGGGGCGTGTCCCACACGCAGCTACCGACCCTTTGTACCTGCGTCACTAGATCACGTGGGTCCACCATATCAGAGGGCAAAAGAATGGCAAACAGTGAGCGAAACGAGTGTCGAACAAGGGGAAGTAGTGGCCGAGACCATGTTTTTGTTATCGTTTTTTGCAATGTTTACCATGACTTCATCTAGTTCAAGTCCATTTCCATGATTGGAAGAAGTAGAGCAGTTAGGTGGGGCAGCAATGAATTACGGGGGGGTATGATGCAAATGATGCAGGTCAACGGGGCTAAAAACGCAGTTTTCTAATCCGCTTTGCCTCACGCCCTCAGAGTAAGGACTCCAAAGCGCTTTACACTACAGAGTATCATTCATCCATTCACATACTCATTCACACACTGGTGGTGATGAGCTACGATGTAGCTACAGCTGCCCTGGGGCGAGCTGACAGGGGCAAGGCTGCCGAGCACAGGCGCCACCGGTCCCTCCGACCACCACCAGCAGGCAAGGTGGGTTAAGTGTCTTGCCCAAGGACACAACAGCAGAATTCTCTGTCCGGAGCCGGGATCAAACCTGCAACCTTCCGATTACTGGACAACCCGCTCTACCTGTTGAGCTACTGCTGATGGGGGTTTCGACCACGCCAGTCACGTACTTTGAGATCGGCTCGTCGCACATGTGACGTCACCACATACCCCCCCCAGCTTAGCTGCTACTTACCACATGACCAGATTTATGGCGGTTCTTTCCTCCTGAAGGAAGGATTTGTAGTTTGCTGCACCTAAAGATTTGTTCCCTCAGTGTTCTCAGTGTCTGGTTTGATGACGTCACTTTCGTGAAGCGCATTTGTAGTCCTGGACTTATTTTCACACAAAACCTAAAATCGCTTTGCCCCTGTTCTTGGTATGAAAATGAGTCACGGACCTCATACGTGAAATCCATGACACTTAGCAAACGGAATTGGAAAATAGCGTTTTTAGCCCCGTTGAGTTGCATTCATTTTGTCGTTCCTCCGGGTACCCGTGATGCAGAAGTACATGGGCGTGACTTAGGCTCCCTGTTGAACGGCGAGGAAACCTGGAAACTGAGGTTATTTTTTTTCCAGTTCAGCCTGGTTTCTAGTAGATCACGCCCAGTGGGATGGTGTCGGACACCTAGGTGAGGCTCATAGTGAGCGGTATTTACAAAGTTACGTGTTAACTAGCTTACTATCGTTAGCTTTCGTGCTCCCTGCTGCTGTACAAGGATGTAAACAAGTAGCTGACAGGATTCACCCTGCTGGATTTCTACCATTATGTGATGAACAGCGTTTCCCTTTAACCTGGATCTGGTTATAAAAAGTCTGGTCCCCATCAGTTTTTGTCGCTGGCAGGGTCACTGGGTTCAGATGCTACTCGCACCGCGGAGAGGGGAGTTAGCGGCGTCGCTCATCGTGCTGAATAAATAACCTAATTTACGCACACAGTCCTACATTGAAACAATGTTATTAGTATCTAGTAACTCGGTACGGCGGACGGTAACGCACGCCCTCCATGGTGAAATGTAGGATTATCAATACTAAATAAGTAATACAAACACATCACATTTACCATTCCAGGTCCATCAGAAGCACTTGAACGTTACTCTTACCCAGTAACGCGTGTGTGCTGCATGTGCCAGAGTACTGCCCCGGCTGCTGGTCTGATGGATCCCTGTGGTTCCTTCTGGTTTCTGGTCTCCTTCAAAGTTATTAAAAACAGACGAGTTGAGTTTACGTCCTTGTCTGTCAGTGCAGCCAACCGCGCAGCAAGCTGTTAGCATTTTGCTGTGGAGCCAACTGTGTTGAAGCTGCAAACGGGCTCCAATGAAGCTTAAACGTGTGGAAACGGTCTTTCTGCCCACTGTAATGGCTAAGAGGGCGGTCCTGTGAGCGGCGTGATGTCACGTGGAAAGGGGGACTAGGCCACGCCCATCTACGTCTTGTCTGTGGGTTCGTGAGTCTATGGTCCAATAAAAGTTATTCTCTGATCCCGTCTGATATGTGCCATGGATTTAAGATGTCCGTGAATTTTAAAAACACGTTTGGATGCCAAGAAATGACTGATTTTACACGGGCAGCAAATTTACTTCAGGTTTTGTGTGAAAAGACGTAGAGGACTACAAATGCTCAAAAACTGTCTGAGTCTGAGCGAGCGTCACGTCCTTCTTCCGGGATGACAGGAAGAGCATTAAACGTGGAAGAACCATGTGGTCTGTAGCAGCAACACTGGGGAGAAGAGATGCTGCTGACGTCATCTTTAGTCTTAATCACCATTTTTACAAGCTAATTGATCTCAGACGTGGTCAAAACTCACATAATAATGTTTCATTTAAATGAAAATAAAACCCGTGTGTGGTTCAGGGCGTGAGGCAGAGCGGAGCAGAAAATAACTTGTATAGCCTCGTTCAGGGACCCACAAGCCGACGGGAAGGGGAGGAGCCTAAGGCTTCTTATGAAGCCAGGTAGGATGCTTTTCTGTGATCGGTCTGTTTGTCTCCATTTAAAGTCCTCATCAAATAGCTCTCTCTCTCTCTCTCTCTCTCTCTCTCTCTCTCTCTCTCTCTCTCTCTCTCTCTCTCTCTCTCTCTCTCTCTCTCTCTCTCTCTCTCGCTCTCTCTCTCTCGCTCTCGCTCTCGCTCTCGCTCTCTCTCTCTCTCTCGCTCTCTCTCTCTCTCTCTCTCTCTCTCTCTCTCGCTCTCTCTCTCTCTCTCGCCATTTCAAATAGGAAACATTAACTCTGCTGTGATTGGTCGGCTTTAGTAACCTGTTAAACACCTCCCACTTTCTGTGGTCAAGGGGGAGGGGGAGAGGACATGTCTTCGTTCGCGGTCAGGCCATGCCCGAGTGAGAGATGAGTTGTCACATTTTTTAATCGTCACATGATGTAGATAATCCTCTGAGATGATTTGATGTGTGGTTTGTTTAATAATCCACTCAGAGTTCACCGTCGTGGTCTTTGATGTGTTTTCTCGGCAGCGTTATTCTACAAATATCACTTATTGATTAGGTTTTTTTAGGATGAGTTGTGTTCATCGAGCACCGTTTTGATGTTTTCGCATCATAAATGAAATATAATCATGTTTAAGAACGGTGTAATAATACCTAAAGTTCAACTAAAGAAGCTAAAACTATTAAATGTATTACAAAAACAAATCAAACTTTATTCCAGACACCAAGTCCAGAATTACAACCAGTCCAGGAAACTACAAAGTCCATTAAATCTGTTAAACCATCACAGATTTAAAGGCATCTCCCTGTTCTGGGACACAAGTAAAAACCTTTCTTCTGTTACTTAAATGTACGATGGGATGAAAAGATCTAATCTCGGATTTTCCCCACAATCACTGAATCTGTGGGTCACAGAAAATGTTGTAACACCACCTGAACTCAACAGCTACCATCAGCCATAAAGACACAACATGACCTTACGTTTTTTCTAACGCTGTGGCCGTATGTAACATATAACGGTTTAGCGTGCTAGCTAATAGTGTGAATTATGGTGAAGAATGAGACCGATTTTAGCTTTCTTGGTTTACTCCTCACTTCAAAGTCAAGCAGCTCGGTGCTGCCGACAGCCTCAGCCTCAGCACAGGTGTTGTCCCAGCAGCTTTGAAAGCAGCAGTTGTTCGGCCGACCCTGAAGAAACCTGGTGCTGATGTCTCTGTGATAGAAAATTACAGGCCTATGTCTACCTTTTACATCAAAACTGCTTGAGAAAGTCGTTTATCAGCAGCTGGTCTCACATTTAGCTGACTCTGATCTGTTTGAGGTTTTCCAATCAGGGTTCAGGTCTGGCCATAGCACAGAGTCAGCTCTACTGAGGGTCCTAAATGACATCTATCTATCACTAGATCAGGGAACATCTGTGCTGCTTCTGTTGTTAGACCTGACAGCAGCCTTCGACACAGTTGACCACGCGATTCTGCTTGATTGCTTGGAACGATGGGTTGGGATCAGAGGGTCAGCTCTGGATTGGTTTAGCTCGTGTCTCCACAACAGGACATTCTATGTTAAAGTAGGTGATGTTTTTTTCTTCTTGGGAGGGGCTCCGCTGGGGGGTCCCGCAGGGGTCGATCCTTGGTCCTCTTTTGTTCCTCCTCAGACTGCTCTTTCCTCTCTGCTGTGAACACGGACCCAGGAATCATGCGTGTTAAACACGGCTCTACCAGCCGTCAGAAGACCGGCTGTTCACAGACAACAACTCCGTCACTTAAATGTTTCCAATACGAACAGAACCAGACTCGAAACTGAACACGTGGAACATCTTAAATGAAACGATCAAACAGAGAAGAGCATTAGCCACTGACACATTAGCATTGGTACTGTCGGCACGGGACCGGAATTCGGTTTCCCACATTGGTCAGATATGCGTTTTTTATTTTTTTAGACCTCCTCACCAGCGGTCCGACTGGGACCAAGGTGACACTTTGGACTGATTGGCCGGCTGAAATTACACCTACCGCCTCCGATTGATGAGTAGAGTCAGCCAGCGGGGGGGGGGGGGGGGGGGGGGTGTTCCGCATGTCCTCAGCTCATCGGATCTCATCCCAGCGAGCTGGCAGACAGCTGCTTAGGGAGGAGAACACTGTGTGTGTGTGTGTGTGTGTGTGTGTGTGTGTGTGTGTGTGTGTGTGTGTGTGTCCCAGCAGCGGAGACAGAGTTTTATGAGGAGGGCGGACACAGCAAATTATTAAAATAATGTGGTTCAGAGTCCCTAAAAGCAACATAACTCTCACTTTGTTTGTTTTCCTCATTAAGGAGGACACGACGGACTTTCCCTCACGTCTTAAGACATACCCCATCTCGAACTTACGCTGGGCTGACCTGGAGCTGCTGACTATCCCACAGACTAGGTACAGGTCTAGAGGTGGTTGAGCTTTCTCGGTCTTGGCTCCTTCTGGAATGAGCGTCCACTCGATATGAAACGGTCACTCAGTCTTCAAACAACTCTTGAAGACCTGCGGTGATGGTTTTTTATCGTTTGGATGTACGGGACTTGGTTTTATGCTCCTTTTACATTTTGTATGTTGCTTTTATGACTGTATGTTGTTTTCATCTCCTTTTTATTGCTCTCGGTGTTTTTAGTGTGTTATGTTCAGTGACTTGGGCTCCTGCAAAGGCAGTAGAAGGCGCTTTATGAATAAAGATTGGTTGATTGATCTTAAACCCCGCCCGTGGGCTCGAGATTTCCGCATTCATGAGAAGTTTTTGGGATTTTTATGTGAGTACTACACCGCCCATTCGAGACCGAACTGACGCTATCCTCCTCCAACCGTACCAACGCTAATGCGTAAGCGGATTTCTGTCCATGACACTAGCCGGCCCGGCTCTGGCTTCACTTCCTGTTCAGCTGCTCCCAACAGAGAACGTGAGATTCATGCACACAGATGGGAATGAGCAGAAGGGCGGTTGGAGGACAGTTTGAATGATGAATCAGGATTCAATCGTTAGAACCGGAACGTTCACATTTCCGAGGCCATTAATTGTTCATTTTTAAACAAAACATTTAATTTATTGGTTGCTGTCCATATGTGGAGAGTATTTGAAGCAATATGGCAATAAGAATGCTCCACTCCATCTTAAAATATTTGAGATCAGCAAACAGGATTCACATTCAGACAAACATCATCTGAGTAAATCCAGAACTTTCCTGTGTGGAACTTTGGTTTCACTCTAAATATCTGCCACTTGTCCCTCTGCCACTATCTTCTGACACGTGGACCTGCGAAGGTGAAACTGTCCGTGACCTGCAGGTGTCTCAGGTTTTACTTGGTGATGGTGGACGAAACTTCAGCTGGTGACAGAACTCCCAACAGACAGCAATAATCTGACTCTCAGGAAGCCTCTGAAGTGAGCTGATGTGGAGAACTTGTTTGAGAGTGGCTCACCTGCACACACCTGCATGTCTTCAGCCTGAAGGCTCCCCTGAACTCACAAAGTTGGTTTGGATGTCACTTTCACGCTTTCACTGTGGTTTTATATTTGCTCCACAACTCTCTGTGTTAGCGATGGATGCAATCCTGTTTAAATCGATGCACTATTGTACTTGTGTGTTTTTGATTATATGATCTGCTTCTTCTTACATATATGATTGATTTTCATAGCTAAGAGAGCACTGGCTGAGCACTATTTTCTTACGGTGAGCACATTTGTACGAGATGAGTGGTGCAGCCTGCACTGCTTCCTCTGACCACCAGGGGGCAGCAGCAGCCTAAATATCAAGCTGCACTGAACACTTGATTTTTACTCTGATTACTGACATGAATGCTAATAGTTTGGTCTTGTTTTGTGATGTGATGCTTTTACATAAGTTTGGGATTTGATGTTTTGTTGTAAAAATAAAAAAAAATGTGAATTTTGTCAAAATCAGATTCATTTTTGAAGCACATAAATGACATGGCAGCCTACCAAAGTACTGAACAAGGAGGGTAACTAGTTAAAGAACAGATCACACGGTTAAAACACGTAACAATAAAAGTTAAACCCCAATTAAATAAGCAGTCAGAAAAAACATACAAGTGAAAGACATAAAAAGCAACCTCTACTATGTGGTGTACTAGTGGGTTGAATTTACCACAGTCAAGATGACACAAAAGACACCGAGAGATTAACGGCCAAAAGCCAGTGCTGGTCCGCAGAATGTAGGGATCTTGTTGGGGCATACTGCTTTAGCTGTTCAGGTAGTAGAGTGGTGCTTGGTTATTAAGGGCTCTGTAAGTGAAAAATAACTAGACTGGACCCTATAGACGACAGGGAGCCAATGCACCTCTGCCAGCACGGGGATGTGATTCCTTCTATTTGTACCCGTTGGGAACCTAGCAGCTGCGTTTTGTACCCTTTGCAGATGGCTGAAGGAGGTTACGTTGGCTCCTTTTGAAGCTTTATGTTTTTCTATTTCTGTGTGGACAGAGTTTTTTTTTAAAACAAGGTGGTGTGGATGCAAGTTTTTGGAGGGGCGGATATTCGTTTAAAAAAAAAACCCGGCTACGTGTGGACTAGGCCTGAGTCCTCCATGAAAACATCTCAAAGGGTGGCTACATCGGGTTACCCATGGCGAAGCCTCAGTTGTTTGTGTATATAAAAAAATAGAAGACGTATTGTTTACATTATATCACAATAGTAATCACTTTTACGGATTTCTGAAAAATAATAGAAAAATTATGTTTTGTAAATATTTTGAAGTTCTTTCTTTATCTGCCGGTAGAATAATTATGTGTTCATTTTTGGAATTGGACAAAGTTTGGAACACCCTTTTATTTATGAAAATAAATTATTTTGTCGGGAAAATTATAGATCATATTTATTTCTGTGTGACCTCAACACTGACAAACATTTTGGCATTTGTCCTCTAGGTCTTGATAAAGTTTTCTCCTCAGTGAGAGCCACCACATGTGTCCTGGACCCGATTCCCACAAGGTTTTTTAAACAATGTTCTGATTCTTTTAGAGACGAGATTTTAACTATGATGAACTGTTCCCTTCAGACGGGGGTCTTTCCTGCTGCTTTTAAACGGGCGGTGGTCAGACCCCTGCTGAAGAAGAGCAACTTAGATTTTAATGATTTAAACAATTATCGACCGGTATCTAACTTACCATTCTTAAGCAAAATTTTAGAAAAGCTTGTTTTAATTCAACTTAATGATTTTATCAACACCCACAATGTCTTTGAAATATTTCAGTCTGGCTTTAGGGTGAACCACAGCACCGAGACGGCCCTTGTGAAGATTTTAAATGATTTTAGAGTAAATTATGACAAACTGTGTTGGTTCTACTGGATCCAAGTGCTGCCTTTGATACAGTAGACCACACTGTTCTTTTAACTCGTTTGAAACGGATCGGCCTCTCTGGTGCTGTCCACCAATGGTTCACGTCCTACATCACAGACAGGACTTTTACGGTGAGTTTGGATACCTGTTCCTCTAGGGTTCATGGGATTACATGTGGTGTGCCCCAGGGTTAAATTTTAGGCCCAGTGCTTTTTCACCTTTAAATGCTCCCTCTTGGCAGTGTCATGGGTGATATGGGATGAATTTCCACAGTTACGCTGATGATACACAGCTGTACATGTCTGTGTCTCCTGATGACGCACAGCCAGTGGACACGCTTTTTAATTGCATTTTTGACATAAAGTCCTGGATGGCAGCTCAACCAGGACAAAACTGAAGTTTTAGTCATCGGTCCTGAGGCCCAGAGAGAGAAACTTTTACCAAAATTACAATCAAAAGTGAAGAACCTGGGTGTCATCTTTGACTCTGAGCTGACTTTTATCCATCATATTAAAAATATCACCAAAATAGGTTTTTATCATCTAAAGAACATCACCAGAGTCCGCCCCATTCTCTCTCGGGCCAGTACGGAGACGCTGATGCACGCTTTTATCACCAGTAGGATAGACTACTGCAATGCCCTGCTTTCTGCTCTTCCTAAAGAGGATGTCGGGTTTGCAACTTCTACAAAACTCAGCAGCACGTGTCCTGATGAAGACCAGGAGGCGGGAGCACATCACTCCAGTTTTTGATTCACTACATTGGCTCCCAGTGTGTTTTAGGATCGATTAAAAAAAAATTTAACGGTTTTTAAGCGTCTTAATGGTCTTGGGCCTTCTTATCTTTCAGAACTGCTTTTACCATATGAACCCACGCGGTCTCTGCACTCCTGACATGGTTTGGGGAATGCGTTTAACCCAAGACATGCAGAATCACACACTCACAGATCTTATGGTAAAAAAAATTTTTTATTATAAAACGGGAACTGAAGGTGCACCGGAAAAGCCCAGTGGAGATCGAGAATGGGAGCGCAGCGTCCGAGGAGGGGAGAGCATAGGAATGAGGAAGGGTAGGTTGGGTGCCGGGGCAAATCCACGTGAGGTGTTCAGGAGAGGGAGCGAGAGGAGAGCAGGAGAGCGGGCCGGCTCGAAGGAATGGAGAACGGTGAGAGCTGCGTCCGAAAATCCTATGGGGGCACAGGTGAGTAATCCTGAGGAGTCGCAGAAAACCAGAGACGTAATCCAGAGAAGTCAAAGAAGTCCAAAAACGTTCCAAATCCTGGTAACGGGTAAGCACAGGGAAAAGATCCAAAGGTTCACAAAAAATCCTAGAAACACTAGAGCACAAAATCCAAGAGTCGCAAGAGGGCAGGAGACTACCAAGCTGTAGTAATCATCCGGCGTCGAGGAGTGTTCTCCATCCTCCTTTTGTAGCCAGACCTGCTGCAGCTGGAGCCTCCCTCTCCTGAAACACACAACTCAAAGATGGAAAAATAAGAGGAGTACTCACCCCGGCACATGACAGTGTTGTCCCCCCCCCCGCCCCCCAAATATACTAAATTACTAAATATTCTATTTGGAGTTTGAAACTTATTTGTAGTTTACAAATAATGAACATTCAAAATCATTTTTATTTAATATTTTTAATGTTATTTCAAAACCTTTGGAGGTTTTTCAAAGCTTTTCATACCAATGGTGCCTAATGTCAACTCAAGTTTATGTTTAAATTTTTTGCTTAATCCAACTATGGGGGGCGCTATTAACTGGAAAAGTCTATACCGTCAAAATCGTTGAATGGATCCGCATGAAACTTGCTGGGTGTCTTCAAGATACAGCCCTGAGACTGTGTTATATGGTTGGTAAATATTGGTTAGAGTGGGCGTGGTATACGCACTTTTAAACTTTCACAATTAGAAAAAAATCACAAATTTGACCTTGAAGGCTAAATTGCTCAGGATATGCTAATTGCATAAATCTGAGAGTGCAGAAGAAAAAACGCTGCTCCGTGAACCAGTGTGCTGACACTAGTCAGTGACTCGATGCAACCTGCTGGGTTCCTTACATAAGAAACTTTTTACTGATTGGCTGAATGACCTGACCTGTATTGGAATGGTTACTGTGTGAAGGTCCTTCAGACGACTCTTATCGTGATTTGGCGCTTTATAAATAAACTGAATTGAAATTACAACGTTTTCTTCTGAAGGCTAGCAGTTGTAGCTTGAATTCCTTCAAGTTACACTTGATTAAAATCTACTTGCATATTGTCTATGAGTCCCTTAAAAGGTTGTCAAGATTCGAGTGCCCCCTTATGTTTATTGTTATGACTCATTTCAAACTAGTGCAGAATATACAAAAATTTTATTTAGAAAAAGTTTTTAATTTTGTATCTTTAAAAAATATGGGCAGATCTCAGACATGATAAAAGTTATTACATTTTGAGATTTTTGTAGCAAAGTCTACATTTTTGTATGAACTTTAAAAATTAATTTCATTTTTATTATTGTTGAAACAATAATGAAGTTTTTTTTACAAAGGTCTTTAAGTCTGGAGTAAATATAAAGGTGATGTAACATTTGACTTGTACCTGTGATGATCTGAGATTTTTTTGTGAATTTTATAATGGAGTAGGAATTTTTTTTGTGAATATTTTAATTTGAGGTCGATCATTAAAATGACATTTACCAATTTCTCTTGACAAACACTTTGGATGTACAGATATAAAAACAAAACCAAATTATGTTTATATGTTTATGTTTATTTGGCAGACGTTTTTATCCAAAGTGACTTACAATTTATAACCTATAGGGCATTCCACATTTCACATTCCCATCTGTGAATATTTTGGTATTTTTATGATCTTGTATGGATTTTCTAAATCATTGGTTTAGTAAGTCATAAAGTGAAAGGCATAATTTTTACTGAAAAAAAGCATTTAAAGGAAAGAAAAAAATAGGAATGATATTTACACACAACAAAATATAGAGGGTGCTGTTGCAAAAGAAAATGCATTTTGGCTGATAACTGTCAATCCATAGGCCTAACATTACCCCCCCCCCCCCCCCCCAAACCCAAAAATCTTAACAATTTTTTTAACGTTGGAAGATTTTGCATCACTTGATCAAGGTTGCACACATTTTCAAATAGCTAGATTTTTTGCTCTATTGCAAATAACACAAAACTTGGTTTTTGTGACTACTGCATCATTTTTTGCTGAATCGATTTGAGACTTGGAATATATGATCTGTGGATAACTAAACGTGATAAAGAAATCACAGAAATAATAAAAATCTTGCTACTGATGCAGCTCTAAACTCTTTGTGCAGCCAGCAAACAACAACTGACCAAATCTCCACAATGTTTCAGATTAAATGATGGAACTGGATTGTAATGAGGATTGAGATGTGAGCCATGCCCGTCCACTTAATGTAAGATTTACATACAAGCGGTGCAAAAGGGTCAAAACGTTTTGCTGAGTGTTCATTTCATTGAGCTGGTTGAAGTGAGCTGACAGGATGCCGGCAGAAGAACGTGTGGGAACGGCGGGACCGTCAGGAATGGCCAGAGCGGGACTGCGTGGGGGATTCAATTCAATTCAAGTTTATTTATAAAGCACCAAATCACGACAAGAGTCGTCTCAAGGCACGTCACGAAATAAACATTCCAATTCAGGTCAGTTCATTAAGCCAATCAGACATAATGTTTCCTTGGAACCCGTTGATAACTGCTTGCAGTTCAAGTATGTTTTTGTGCTCTTTTTGTTAATATCTTCTTATTGGTTTCAGAAAAATTTGGAGTAGATGTTATAATTAACATTTTCAATATTTTTGAGAAGTTTTTGATTCGTGCAATTTGGCAGATGGTCCTGGATTGTTTCTCCACCTCAAAAACAAAGTCCTGCTGTGTGGTGTTGTTGATCCCAAACTTCTCACCATCTAAAACCTTCCTTAGTCTGTGGCTCACGCCTTGGCTGGCCTGGTCAGAGTCTTTCACCATTTTCAGCCAGGATCCTGCTGGTTTTGCTTGGCCCTTCCTGGAATTTTTCTGATGTCTGCCTTGTTTTATCTGGTTTCTGTTAGCTTGAAGTGATGTTGATCTTGATCAAACAGTGGAGATTCCTCATTAGATTCCCTTTACCAGATTCTGGGTCAGCAACTTCTGTTGTATCTGTTAGGTTTAAAATATCTCATCAACCTGTAAGGAACCGTTCATAAAAGGAGCAGCCATGTTTGTTGTCAGAATTAGCTCCACCCACTGACTTTGATGGGTGAGGCTGACAGAAGAAAATTATTGATGAACAGAAGATGAAACAATGACTTAAATCTTGAAATAATTATATATGATTTTTTATAAATAAATTTAATATTTTTATTCACACAATCCACAAATTTTATATTTTAATAATTATTTAAGCAGAATATTTTGGGCTTTATCTATTTTTTTAATTGTACCACTTTGCCTCTCCAGTTGAATCATATTTAAATTCTTTATATTTGATCTTAAAAAGTAGATAATTCGTAGATAATGCAGGGATTATAACATTTAGAGTGCATTACATTCACACAGAAAAACTGGTTTATTTCATTACATATGTATAACCTTTCATTATTGTGACAACATACATCAGCATTAGCATCATGAACCACATTAGATGCAGCAGCAGGGCCTTTATTCTCTCCAGATAGCACTGTAGTTGTATTTGCTTAATAAAGGTTAAACTAAGATCATATTTATTATTTTGTCTTATAGCCTGACAAAAAAAATGTGCACAAAGAGATTTAAACAAGTGAGCATGGGGGCCCACCTAGATGGCTTGTATCCAGGGCCCAGAATTTGGTGCTACGCCCCTGTAAATAATTAACAGGGTCGATGCTGAAGTTTGAACCAGCTGATGAGGGCTCAGATTCCTCATCGTCTTCCTGTGGGGTCCAGAACTGGAAATGGAATGTTTTAACAGAAAATCCAACTTCTGTGTTTTGGGCCCATTTTTGTGATAAAGTAGTTCCACTAGGATCTTCTCACGCTGCGGTTTTGCGGACTCTCGGTGGTTTGCGGTAGTTGGTTACGGTTCTGCGCAGTCAGTGTGCGGCTGAACAACAATAGAAAGCGGAGCCCAGGAGGAGGAGCAGCAGGAGCAGCCAGCTTCTTGGCAGCGGAAGGAGACGACGGATCTCCTGCAGGACAATGTGAGATACTCGGAGAGTGGATCCAGCAGCGAGAAGCTTTCCGGGATGGAAGTCGAAATAGTTTGAGCCACATCGGAACCGAACCTTGCTGCGAATTGTCCCGAAGAAGCGCTTGTTTTTGTTCGGAGGAAGCGGCCGCAGCGATGGGAAAACGGCGCTGAGAAACGGGGAAAGATGGGAGTCGCGCTGCGGAGCCTGTTGTTGTGTACTTTCTGTTGTCTAATCCGAGGTGAGTGTGTTCCTCCCGGCCTATGGCTGCTCTCTGACCCGGGCTTGGCGCTTTGTGGATGGGAGACAGAATGCTCTCTACCCAGGGTTTGCGGTATGGGGACGGGTTCACGTACCGCGCGTTCCTCGGTGGATGTTTGGGGTTTCGGGCCGAGTAAAGCTAACGTTAGCTTCCTGCTAGGAGCCGCTCACATCACAGGATTTGTGGGAATTCTGTCCACAGAGACCGAGCGGAGGACTGCTGCCGCCGTTTAGGGGCTTGGTTTCAGGCTTACTGGGTGATTTAACGACAGGTTCAGGCTTTCGTTGGTAGTTTAACGTTGTGTTGTGACTGGAAGTGGCTCCGTCGGGAAGAGCAACAACGGGATCTGCGGACGCGCTAGCTAGCTGTCGGAGCTAACAGGTCAGAGCTAGCCAACCTGTGTTGGCTAACGATCATGTTACATTCATTCAGGCGCAGCTCTGAACTCGCTGATTATTCTTATCATCGTTATTATTATTATTATTGGTATTAGTAGAAGTAGTAGTATGTGTTCTGATGTATACAGACGGCAGCTAAACGTAAAACACCTGCCTTAACCACAACTACACACCGCTGGTCCGCTTCCCGTTGTTTACGCTTTAGGAAAGTGTGTGTGTGTGTGTGTGTGTGTGTGTGTGTGTGTGTGTGTGTGTGTGTGTGTGTGTGTGTGTGTGTGTGTGCTCGCTCCTGAAAACTCTGACGTTTTCTGTGTGTTTTAGTTCAGATTTCTATTTTACTTTGTACTCAAAGTATTTGGGATCATTGTCATCCTGGGGGGGGGGGGGGGGGGGGGGGCTACGAGTTGGCCCTGTAACCGGTAGATTGCCGGTTCGAAACCAGGCTTCAATGTGTTCTGTACTGTAAAGTGCGTCAGAGTACTCCGAGTCTGGTTAATTGTATCTGTAGTCAGACCCCAAACCATGACCTCCCCCATGGATTACAGCTTCCTCATACTGACCTCACAGAGGTTGTGACTGACGGACTGTAGGGACCACAGAGCCTAAACAACTCTGACCCATTCCCAGTTCAGTGTTTTATTCAAGGTCCTTGAACGTGTTCAGGTAGAAAGACTGAACCAGAGTTGAGATCAGCCAAAGGTGAAAGATAAACTGTAAAATTTTCAGAAGCTCTGGAGAATGTTCATGCAGACCACATTAACCGATGACTGGACCGGCCCTGAGGAAACCTAAAAGGTGTTTGCATGTTGGTTTCTGATTGATGATCAATCAGAACTCGTCTAGTGAGAGCAGATCTTAATCCTGATCTTCCTACCAGAGAATGCTGCAGTTGTTTCCTTGGACAAGACACTTATGGTGCGTTCAATTTACTTCGAAAGTCAGAACTGGGAATGGCGTCACACCCGAATTAACCGCATTCTGTTTACCGCAGGCGATGCACACCTTCCAAGTAGCTGTTGTTTGTAGATTCCTCTTAATAACGTAGCTTTAAGCTGTGTGTCCAACATGCAAACTAAACTTTTAGTATGTAACTTGTACTGAAAATAAACAAGTGTATGTATCTACAAGTTTATTTGTCTACATAAACACTCACAAGTAAAGACAAATGTTGTACGTGAAGTTGCGATGCTTTGCAGCCAGGAGCACGTCCCTTGAAGGAGTACAGGTATTAGCATCAACTGTGAAAATGTATTAGCAGGACAGAAGTGTGTCCCGATTATTGAAGTCTTTTGTGTTTAGAGTTTTTGATGTCTTGTCCATGCAGAGCTTCCGTACAGGGTTGTCACGATACTAAAATTTCAAACTCGATTCGATACTTGAAAAAAAACTCGATGCTCGATTTCGATACTATTTAAAAACACCAATTTATTGAACAAGTTTATTCAAAAAATAACATTCCTCAGTATATATTGCAAAAATTAAATGTTAAGAATTAAGTGTATTAAGTGCTTAAACCTTTCAAGTTTCAGCATTTTTTTAAACGTGCCTACAAAAACTGGTGAAAGTTAACACTTTAAATCATGAATTGTCTCACTATATATACACTATCTGCAGAGTGATGTTTTGCTGCTTAAACTCTGTTTAAGGTGCATTTTTGTCATAAGATGTAATGCCATATGTTTTGTTCTGTACTTTTGAACAACTCTGTTGGTCAATAAAGGGAGAAAACGAATTTCTCCACAGTAGGACAAAGGTACATCTACCGGTAATCTTAATGAAAACAGACTGGCGCACGGCAGTGACGTCATTAAAAGCGCCGGTTAGATTAGCCGCAGCTAGTCTGTTTACACCTAGAAATCCCAGACCAGACCCGCTCCAAACGAACAGGGGAATCACGTTAATGATTCCTAACTAAACCTTTCGACATTGAGATGTTTTGGTGCAGATAATGTCTTATTTCGAGGCTGCACCATGGGTGCCCGTCCGCACCCGTTATATGGATATATACACTGATGGCGATTCGCCGATGGATCTAAATACCCCGGGGAATCCAAGTAGCACCAAAGTTGTCAGCGTGAGTAAACAAACGTACTGCATGCTAGAAATTAAGTCCGGGTTGCAATAAACGGGAGTTTCCTTTAAGCACATAAGCGTGAATATACAACTACGTGTCGGACTTGGTGTGCTAATGAAGTTGGGCTGTGAAGCGCCTCCCAAATTCGCTGTTTGTTTTTGTTTATTTATTTGGCAGACAAAACTTGGATCGGAGACAACTCGCGTGGGAAATTGCGATGTAGCCATGCGGCGTCTTCTTCTTCTGTTTGTCCGGGAGGCGGAGGCTGCTTTACGGCATCTGGCTGTCGTGCGTGTCGGTGTACGTGAAGAAGGCTGTGTATAATAGTCCATAATATCGATACCACAGGGATGGAATATCTAATTTAGATACCACTTTTAGCATCGATTTATATCTGGGTATTGACAACACTACTTCCGTAGTTAAGTTACGTTCATAGCTGCTAGCCAAAACTCTGAAGTTAGAGACTCTTACAGTTTTCTAGCTTTACTAAAACATCTGTCAGTACGTATTTGATTGATGGCAGTTTTTACTCTTTATTAGACTCCAAATGTAATAATTAGGAACATTCGTAATTTGTAAGAATGTAATCTGCGATATTAGCATCCCTATGGGTTCTTCCATGTATATTAGCGTTGTGCTAACCACTCGCTGCCTGTCAAATCACAGCCTTTGCTATTAGAAAATCTCCTTTTGTCACACTCACAACGCAATTTAATTGCATGTGCAGTTAATTGTTCAGCCCTGGCTCTTATAAGAGTGTTTTGTAAAAAAAAACCACATTTAACCCAAAAGTTACTGTTGTTGATACGGAGAGCTGCCATTTTGGATGTCATGGTCAGAGTTCTGAAATTCTTCTGAGTTTCCGACTCGTAGGTCTGGCTTTGGGGGGCGTTTCATTTGAATTTTCCCACTCAGAAGTTTGAATTTCCGAGTTCCGAGGACACATTGAACGCACCATTAACCCACCTTGCCTGCTGGTGGTGTTCAGAGGGACCGGTGGGGCCTGTGTTCGGCTGCCTCGCCTTTGTCGGCGTTCCCCAGGGCAGCTGTGGCTACACTGTAGCTCATCACCACCAGCGTGTGAATTTGTGAATGACTGATTGTGTTGTGAAGCGCCTTGGGGGGTTGTAGAACCCTAAGAAGGCGCTATACAAATACAGACCATTTACCACTCTGGTTGTGTGAA
Organism: Nothobranchius furzeri; assembly: GCF_043380555.1. Lineage (NCBI taxonomy): Eukaryota > Metazoa > Chordata > Actinopteri > Cyprinodontiformes > Nothobranchiidae > Nothobranchius > Nothobranchius furzeri. The sequence continues at coordinate 33,270,496 of NC_091741.1, read as the reverse complement.
CTGGGCTGACCCTCTTCCTTCCAGCTCCGGTTCTGGGTACCAACTGGGATGGAAACTTGAACTTTTTAAACTTTAGTAGAAGATGTAGATCTGGGAAAAGATTCAAACGTAACGATCACACGACCAGGTCGGTGAGTTCAGGATTCACAGCTTTCAGGATGTTTGCAGTTGAGACTAAAATGTAGTTTTTAGCCCCAGAATCAGCTGATTCAAACAGCTCTGAGGTTCTGGAGCCTTCATTGTACCGCGGACTGTTTTCCATCATCACTTAAGGATCCTAGAAGGGAAACGTTGATAAGAGAACTCCTTGGCTCTGATCTACGTTTTGAAACCAGGCTGACAGCGTGATCTGGTCCAGGTCACCTCTCATCTGACCTGCTGGTGGTCAGGCGGAGCTGATTGTCTCAGGTTGGCGGTCTGGCGCAGAGCCGGGATGTGGTGGAGAGCTGTCAGCTGCTCATCAAACACTCCTTGTTGTGGTGATTCTTTTTGGGAAGCAGGAGATGTTCGCCTGAAGAGAACAAAATCAAAGTCCTGCCTTCACATGTTGATGAAAACCTGCAGGGATGAGTCTGGACGTGGAGCTTTAGACACTGGTCATCAGAAGCACCAGCCCCAGCTTCCGATGGGACGGGTCGTTGGACTAAAACCAGCTCTACTGTAGATGGTCTGCTCTGAGCCCATCCCATGTTGGATACCCCCACCTGGGAGCTTAGATGTTGGGAAGGTGATGTTTGGAGCATATGCTGGATCAGGCACTATTCTGGTGTTGTTTTAATTCGGTGTGCAGGCTGGATGAGGCTGTCCCACAGATCTTATAATTCAGTTTATTTTTCTGGAACCTGCGTTATGATTTTTATCATACTGTTCATTACAAAGGTGTCTTCTGGGATGATAGATCAACAAAAAGATTCAGAAGAAAAACCATCAAATTCTAGATGAAAGTTTTGGTTCAACAGAACAGCTGTTGCTTCATTTATGTTGATGTGTTCAGGATGCTGTTGTTGACCTGGAGCTGGCTGGCTTCAGGCTTATTCTTCCTGTGTGTGTGGAAGGGGGTTAGGATATCAACTCAGCTATGTGTATTATGTTTTTTTAGCCCACAATCGACTGTACATGTTCAATGCAATAGCGCCTATCCTGACTAGTGTCAGTCATTACAGCAATCCTCATACTAAGCAAGCATGCAGCAACAGTGGAGAGGAAAACTCCCTTTTAACAGGAAGAAACCTCCAGAGGATCCTGGCTCAGTATAAGCAGCCATCCTCCACGACTCACTGGGGATCGAGAAGACAGAGCACACACACACACACACACACACACACACACACACACACACACACACACACACACACACACACACACACACACACACACACACACACACACACACACACACACACCCCCTATGGTTAAATTGTGATGTCTTAGTAAATATTCTATTAGGTGAGAGATAAACTTTATAGTATTTATCCTAGTGGATCTATAATTAAATGGGTAAACTAGCAGTAGCACATCCAACGTCAAGGAAAGCAAAAAGTTATTATCAGGAGAGGGAGAATGTTTAAGTGGTTAGCAGCAGTGTGCTAGACGATGGCCCCCTCCATGAGGCCACCACAGCTCAGCAGAACATCGTTGTAGCTTCTTCTGGGGAGAAAAACACTTGGAGAGAAAATAAAGTTAACAGCTGAAATAGCAGGAAATAATACAGTTAAAGAGCAGACTGTAGAAGAAAGCAGTAGAGTGTGGAAAGTGGTCAGTGTATCCTCCAGCAGTCTAAGCCTATAGCAGCATAACTACAGAGATAACTCTGGATAATCTATCCTATTTAGATGTAGGCATGTTGGAGGCAGGGCAAGGGAGAGCCGTCTTTACCGACTGTACACTCCACCTCCCTCTACTCCCCCACTTGTCCAGATCTAGGCTAACATCAGATTTTAACCATAGGCCCTATCAAATAAAAATGTTTTAAGCCTATTCTTAAATGTAGACAAGGTGTCTGCCTCACGGACTAAAGCTGGGAGCTGGTTCCACAGGAGAGGAGCCTGATAACTAAAAGATCTGCCTCCCATCCTAATTTTAGGTATTCTGGGAACCACCAGTAAACCTGCAGTCTGAGAGCGAAGTGCTCGGTTAGGAACGTATGGAACAATCAGATTACTGATGTATGATGGAGCTTGATTATTAAGAGCTTTATATGTGAGAAGAAGGATCTTAAAATCTATTCTGAATTTAACAGGTAGCAGATGTAGGGAAGCTAAGACAGGAGAGATATGATCTCTCTTTTTAATTCTCATCAGAACTCTAGCTGCAGCATTTTGGACAAGCTGAAGACTTTTAACTACATTCTGTGGACTTCCTGAGAGTAATGGATTACAGTAATCCAGTCTTGTCTTGATTTGAAAGACTGCATGGTGGCGCAGTGGTTAGCACTGTTGCCTCGCAACACGAAGGTCGCAGGTTCGAAACTCGGCTGCGGCCTTTCTGCGTGGAGTTGCGTGTTCTCCCCATGCATGCGTGGGTTTTCTCCGGGTACTCCGGTTTCCCCCACAGATCACAACACGCCCTATAGGTTAAAAAAAATTGTAAGTCGCTTTGGGTGAAAGCGTCTGCTAAGCACATAAACATAAAAGCAGAACGTTTAGAGTCATCCAATTTTTTATGTCCTCAAGACAAGCCTGTAATCTACCCAACCGATTAGGTTCATCAGGGTTAATGGATAAATATAACTGAGTATCATCAGCATAACAGTGGAAGTTTATCCCATGCTGTCTAATGATTTTACCAATTGGGAGCATATATATAGTAAAAAGAACTGGTCCAAGCACTGAACCCTGTGGTACTCCACAAGTAACCCTGGAGTATGAAGACGATTTGTCATGTACGTTTACAAAATGAAATCTGTCAGACAGGTAGGATTTAAACCAGGATTTTAAGTAGTTCTAGTTTGTTGAAGCTTATTTTTATAAAGCACAAGACTATTTTTCCAGGACAGGTAGGCCTCCTCATGGTGCGTAGAGCGCCATGTTCTCTCCAATTTCCTAGAATTTTGTTTTAAGGCTCGTAGATGAGAGTTAAACCAGGGAGCCAACTTCCTGTCCCTAATTACCTTCTTTTTTAAAGGGGCAACATCATCTAATGCCACACGTAAAGAGGAATTCACATGATGAACTAAGGCATCAATTTGTGAGAGGCTAGAACTGAAAATATTGCTCTCTGCTACATTCCTCTGAGATGCTGAGGACAGTAAAGATGGAACAGTTGATTTAAAAGATGCAACTGCGTTGTCAGATAGAGACCGACTATAGTGAAATTTACTTTCATGTCTCGAGAACTCAGTTATAAAAAACTCAAAGGTTATTAGAAAGTGGTCTGAGAGGACTGGGTTATGTAGAAAGATTATTTCCTCACACTCTATGCCATAAGACATGTGACATGCGAGAAAAGACGTGATGACTCGGGCATGGAACAGCTGCTAGCTAACGGGTGATATACCTGCTAACTAAGAACTCACTGGCTGTACATTTACTGGGTCATATTAAGACTTGTTTACATTATGTTGATATTTTAAACATGGAGATGTTGCCCCGTCCCAGGCTAGCTGTTCCTTTCGGATCAACATGCATGTTTCTGTGATTCTGAAAAGTTGTCCTTTCCTCCTTGGTAAAATACTGAGGCTGCTTCCTGCCAGGCACTGGTACGAACCTTGTTTGTTATTATTTGGGTTTCCAGGTGAGCCGCTGCTCCTGTACGCGAATCGGCGAGACCTTCGGATCGCCGATGTGGCGCGTGAGAAGGCCAACGCCACGGTGGTGGTTGGAGGTCTGGAAGATGCAGCAGCAGTGGATTACGTCTACTCCCAGGGCCTCATCTACTGGAGCGACGTGAGCGAGGAGGCCATCAAACGCACCTCCTTCAGCCAGTCAGGCGCCAGCCTGGTCCAGACTGTGGTACCGGGTCTGACATCACCAGATGGACTGGCCTGTGATTGGTTAGGCAGTAAACTTTACTGGACAGACTCTGAAACCAATCGGATTGAAGTGGCTGAGCTGGACGGGTCCTTGAGGAAGGTTCTGTTCTGGCAGGATCTGGATCAGCCGAGGGCCATCGCCCTGGATCCGCAGCAGGGGTGAGTTTTGCGTGTGTGTGTGTGTGTGTTTTCCACTCAGATCCAGCAGGACTCAAACATCTGCAGAACAAGACATGATCCTAGATCCTAAAACGTCTGGCGAGCAGTTTAGGGATGTTAGCTGATTTTCATACAGACGGGTTGTTTTTATGCTTTTTTATTCTTCATTGCCATAACCCTCCACATCTGGAGCTGTGATTCTGCTGGGAGAAAACAGGACTGAAGTTTATTTCAAATCTCCTCCCAGTTCTCCCAGTAGCTCGCTGGTGGGAGCAGAGTCCCCCTGCTTAGAAAATAAAGCAACAGAATAGGGTTGTCACGGTGTGAAAATGTAACCTCACGGTTATTGTGACCAAAATTATCACAGTTTTCGGTATTATCACGGTATTTTTTTAAACATCTTGCATTTTCAGACAATTAAATAAACCCTGTATGTCAGGAAATATTGTCCTCAGTTTGTGTCTAAATTTAGCCTAAAATGTGTTATTTTGTAATTATGTTGTTTATTTGTTCACATTTTTCCCCTTTAGTCTTTAAAATACCAATATTCGCCCATAACTTCTTATTTCATGTCTGCTTGATGTCATCATTTAAAAATATTAGACCAGATGATACTCAGTACTCAAGTAGCCTTCTAATCAGATACTTTTTTACTCTTACTTGAGTAATAAACCCTATATCAGGAAAGTATCGTCCTCGGTTTGTGTCCTTCCAGTGAGCTTTGCAGATGTGGGAAAATGTCATCAGGCAGTAATCGTTGTTAAATTCATAATTATTCTCGGAGAGAGACCAACTCTTATCGGCCCCTGGGAGCCCCGTAATGCATAGCGTCATTTCAACATGGCGGTGTCCGCGACACGGTTTATATGCAGGTAGCGGCGCTGCGGCTGCTTTATATAGCGACTCGTTGCATTCTCCCTCAACCCAAATCCTCGGATCACGCATCTTAGCTAAAACGCTAACGTTAGCTTGCCTTGCGTTGACTGTAGAGTTGTGGGTGATGGTCACGCAGATGTGTCATGAGATTTGAAGCGTTGCTGCCTTTCACAGACACTTTTTCTGCACGTGCTGCAAACAGGATAGCCGTCTTCTATCAGCTGTCCCTCGGCATTCTTCAGATATCCAAAAGATGCCCGTACTTCCGACTTTGTCTTCTTTGAGGGATAATAAATGTCCTGAGCGCTGCCGTCTCCTCCTTTGACCATTATTTCAGCTTTAGCTTCAAGAAAGTTTTGGTTGTAAACAACAAAGTGCGCATGTGCCGCCGGCAACTTCAGCAGATGATACGGTGGCTGGTAAGGGTCACCGCGCCTACACCGCAGCCACGGTAATCCACCGAGATAATATAGTTTTTAAAAACAAGACGGTTATTATTATTGTCAACATTTTTACCGAGGTTTACCGCTACACCGGTTACTTCTATAGCCCACATCGGTCGGTACCGGGTCAGTGAGGTCCGCGCTGGGCTCCGGAGACCTGGGGGGGGGGGGGTTTAAAAAATTAAATGCAGATTTCTGGAGCTCAGATCACAATCAGAACCGGATCAGAACCACCACCTGGACCACCAGGAGAGGATGCGCAACTTTTAAAAATACCGGCTGGACTGGCTCACTGGTGTTTGGGTCGGATCCAGCTCACAGACGCCTGCATGAGCTCCAGAACCGGATGACGGGCGTCTCTCTCTAAGCTAAATTAGGTTAGGTGAACGGATATTAACGAGTGTGAGACCACTGACAGACGCTCATTAGTGTTAATAATGTAGAATAAATCAATATTAATTAAAAGATTGTGTTAATGATCAAGATCTCATTTTCAATCACAATAATAATGATTATCATTGTTGCCATAATCTAGCAGCCCTACTTGTGTGTTCGGATGAAGTCAGGAAGGTTTTTCTTTCTGCTCATCAATCAACAGTTGTCTGTGTGAATGCTAGAATCAGTGAGCCTTGTTCTTTGGGACGGTTTGGGAAAAGCTGGCTCTGTAACTCCGTGGTGGAAGGTGGACCTGGACTGGGTAGGGCTGGGATGACTAATGCACCAGGTACCAAACATAATGCGGCTCTTGTACTGATGCATGGCGTCTCTCTGCTCTTGCTGCCTGGCTGGAGCCACATTGGTCAGATGAGGAAGGATGGAAGATTCCCGGATCTGTGGACTCGGCTCCTCTGGGTCACTTTTTTTGGGCTCAACTGCGTGACAGAAATCATGGTGTGTTTGTGGTCAGTCGGCTGCACGTTTTCTCTGCAGCTGCTTTTGTTCTGGTCCCAGTGAAATTATACTGGGAGGCCTGGCATCTCCAAGTGTTACAAGAGCCCAGATTTCCCCTCGGAAGGGTGCAGATCACAACGATCCGATCAGCCTCTAGTCTTCTTCCGGTTCTTCAGACTCCTTACGAGACATTTCTGTTCTTTTAAAACTTTGTATGTTCAGCGAATGCGTCAACGCCAAAGTCAACCCTAGACCAATGAAATACTGACCAGGCCCTCTGTGAGGTCATTCGCAGGTTTCTGAAGAGTGGAATTGAAGCCCGTTGGGTGTTTACAATCAGTACCATCTCGGCCGTGTCCCATGGAGCGTTACGAGTTGTCTACATTTATAACAAACGAACAAGGTGTGATATTTTCCTATTAATATGAAATATCAACCTGATTGATCTTTAAATGTTTAATCAGAATATTATAGTTTCTTTGATTTGTCAGGGACCATAAACACACTTCACATTAATTCAGAGTCGAGTTTAGTTTGTAATAAGGCTGCGACTAATAGTGGACTACTCACGACTATTGAAACGATTAGTCGACTGATCGGATAATTATTACATTTGTCTTAAGTTTAGCATGAGATTGCTTTAATTATGTGAAAAATGATAATAAACACAAAGATGTGTACTTCAATGGAAAATGCATATTTTATTGGACTTTGCTGCTGATAGGCCGATTCATACTAACAGTAAATCTAACACCAATTAGGCACAGTGCCCAGTCAGTACTGACATAAATGCATAAATAATTAAAATACTTTTGTCAAGCATCAGTCGGGCATAACGTTAAATCTTTTTTAAAAAGCAAAAATAAGTTTTAAAAATGTCCATCCAACACAAAACGTGTTGGCTTTGGTGTTATTTAAATCTCACCGAGGAGAGTCAGACTCTGTTTCATTCAACTGTCCGACGTGCTTTCTCGTTAAGTATTCATGCATCACCGAGGTGCTGCCGTCATACGCGAGGACTGCTTCACAAATAATGCAGGTCATCTTTTTATTTTCCAAATCCCGGCTAGTTTTGGTACGCGTAGCTGCGGTGTTGGACGCCGCCATTTCTGTTAGCTGGCGCTCAGCAGAGAAGCTACTGCACACGTGCGACTCTCGGCAGAGAGTGTAATGAAGTGAGACGCCTCACTCGGTCGGTAAAAACACGTCTGGCGACAACGTCGACAATGAAGTTTGTTGTCGACTATTTCTACTGAGAATCGTTGCAGCCCTAGTTTGTAAAAATGAATTTATTTCTATTTTTCTGAACTACTGATCACACAACTGACGAGGCATGAATGTATGTGGTGGATATGAAGTGATTTACTGTGATATGTGAAACGATGGAATGGAAGCTAGATGTCTTAGCAAAACCTTTCTTAAGGCTGTGGGATGTGTTTTATAAAACCATCCAACGCCGTTTGTGTCGAGTCTACACGTCCTTGTGCGGCCATCCCCTTAAGATCCAGGGGGTCAGGAGGTCAAGCCGGACAAACTGCAGATGGTGTGGACCTCTGGTATCGGAACCCGTAGATTAGCTCTGATAGGACCCGTCTAGTCTTGAGATCTCTCCGGGTCTCGACAGGAAGCTGGCTGCTCGCTGGCTCTTAGAAGAGCCGTTTTGTCTGATATCACTCGCAGCGTTGCAGAGCGGCTTTGACTTGACGTCACAAGAGAAGATGGTTTCAAAATGCTTTTTCCTCCGATTTGGCTGAATCAGGAGTCGGCTAGAAACTAAAATAATTCCGGAAACAATTCTGGTTTATCGCCTGCCTTATTTATAGGTTTGGCAAATCTGAATTTGACACGTTTGAAGGCATGATCAAAAATACCTCAGAAGTCCGGTCCTCAGAGAGGTTAACTCTGTGTGAAGTGAATGTTAAACATTAATAATAATCTTATTATAACATGTATGAGTATTCTGATATCTTTAAACATCTTCTTCATTCAACACATTTGATTATTTCAACCTATAAATTGTAAAGTCACTTATGAACTTGCAGGAAGATGAACTTTATTCAGAGGAAAGCTGCAGCAGTCTGGGCTGCATGAGACCTTGACTGAGAATGTTGTGTCCTCTGGTACGCTAACGGCGTGCAGAGCTCTCCGTTTTGGGGGGACAGACGGATGGTGTGTTAATTTCTGTTCATGTTGATGGAAATTCAACCTTTGGTACATTACAATACACACGTCTCACACACGTCTCTGAAGTGTCACTGCTGCTGGAGCCCGTAGAGACGCTGAACATCGCGTTGCCCCTCCCTCCCCTCTCTCTCACTGTGCAGGCACACAGCGGCTAAAATGTAAACAAACATGTCTGCTGAACTTCCCCCGCTGGGAATACTGATGTAAAGTTTTCATCCTACAACAAAAATGCGGCGCGGGGTTGGCGTAGCGTTGCACCCTACTGACTGCAGTGGGGGGAACACCTTCTCTGACTGCTGCTCCATTCATGGCAGTGCACGGGCAGACGGCTGTGAGCAGCACACAGTGAGGCAGGAGGACGTGTGTGCTTCATGTCCGTCTCCAAAAGCAACACTGCTCATGGCCCATGTGCTCAGACACCTGCGTTCCAGAGAAGGCTGTGTGAACAGAACCGGACCATGCGGGGGTGGGCCAATTCTACCGAGCCCAGACCAGGAAAGATGTGGACGCCAGTAGTTGTTTTGGTCTGAAACATGTAATCGGTGAAGGTTTTTAGACAAATGCAAGAGAACGACTTCTATTAATTTCTTTTTATATTTACATTTGGCCAACTGGTCTGCACGGCGTGTTTTTGCGTTTGGTCTGTTCTTTGACCTTGTTTATGATGGATCTGTAAGGTGATCTGTATGTAAGATGAGCCTCAGCGTCAGCTTATTCCTTTCTCTGCAGCTTATCGCCAGGCTGAACCTTTCCCCGTAGCAAGCTGCTAATGCTAGCTCTGACAGCTGTCTGTCAATCAGATCTATTCATAATTTCAAGTTTTGATTGCATCTAAGTGGGTGAGTTAAGAAAAAATTCACCCCCTCGGAGTTGTCATGACTGTAAACTCGATCTAGTAAACGTAGAACGTGTTTGTTCCACTGTGAGTCTTTTTTAACGAGAGAGTCGATGAGGGTTTTCTGTTTTGGTGCCAGCACCTAGTGGATGAGGAGGGGAGGTGCAGTTTTGTCTCTTCTGTGTTGGCTTCACTTTTGTCACCCAATTCCTCCCCCTTGGCCATACTCAGGTTCATGTACTGGACCGACTGGGGGGAGGTTCCAAAGATCGAGCGTGCCGGCATGGATGGAACCAATCGCTCCATCATCATCGATAAGGAGATCAACTGGCCCAATGGGCTGACCCTGGACTACGCTCAGCAGAAACTGTACTGGGCCGACGCCAAACACAACTTTATCCACCGCTGCAACCTGGATGGCTCCTCCAGGTACCGCCTGGTGTTCTGTTGGGGCGGGGTGTGGGGTCTTAACCTCAGTCTGGACTGTGACATCTGTCGTGTTTTCAGGGAGGTGGTGGTCAAAGGGGAGCTTCCTCACCCGTTTGCCCTCACCCTGTTTGAGGACACGTTGTTTTGGACTGACTGGACAACCCACTCCATCCATTCGTGTCAGAAGCAGACAGGAAATGAGCAACGCATTGTCCACTCCAACATCTTCTCACCCATGGACATCCATGTCTTCAGCCCTAAGAGGCAGCCTGTCTGTAAGTTCAGAGCAGAGCCCTATTTGTATGGGTTCTGGAGACCTGAACGGGTTTGTGTTGAAAAAGAAAATTAGATTGAATACATAGAATTATTAAGCGTGATCAGCGGATCTGCAGGGTTTTTAATCTCGGACTAACAGACTTTTTGTTGGCAGCTCTGAGCAGCTCCTGCTCCCTGAACAACGGAGGATGCTCCCACCTCTGCCTCCTGTCTCCAACCAGGCCCTTCTTTCGATGTGCCTGTCCCACTGGAGTCCAGATGCGAGAGGATGGAAAGACCTGCAGAGACGGTGAGGATACTAATTACCATCATCATCATCATCGTTGGTGCTGCTGGAGCTGGGCTCACTGATGCTCATTTCAGCCTGCTTGTAGAATGTTTAAAGGGTGCTGCAGGGAGCACTGATGCCTCACAGACAGGGTTACAGGATTAAAATCTCAGGCTTTCTGGACGATGGAGCGTGTTCTCCTCGTGCATGTATGGAGTTAGCGAGTTAGCGTGTTCTCCTCGTGCATGTGTGGAGTTAGCATGTTCTCATGTATGTGGGGTTAGTGTGTTCTCATGTATGTTTGGAGTTAGCATGTTCTCCTCTTGCATGTGTAAAGTTGGCATGTTCTCCTCATGCTTGTGTGGAGGTGGCGTGTTCTCCTCGTGCATGTGTGGAGTTGGCGTGTTCTCCTCGTGCATGTGTGGAGTTGGCGTGTTCTCATGTATGTGGGGTTAGTGTGTTCTCATGTATGTGTGGAGTTAGCATGTTCTCCTCGTGCATGTGTGGAGTTAGCATGTTCTCCTCGTGCATGTGTGGAGTTAGCGTGTTCTCATGTATGTGTGGAGTTAGCGTGTTCTCATGTATGTGTGGAGTTAGCGTGTTCTCATGTATGTGTGGAGTTAGCATGTTCTCCTCTTGCATGTGTAAAGTTGGCATGTTCTCCTCATGCTTGTGTGGAGGTGGCGTGTTCTCCACATGCATGTGTGGAGTTGGTGTGTTCTCCTCGTGCATGTGTGGAGTTGGCGTGTTCTCCTCGTGCATGTGTGGAGTTGGCGTGTTCTCATGTATGTGGGGTTAGTGTGTTCTCATGTATGTGTGGAGTTAGCATGTGCTCCTCGTGCATGTGTGGAGTTAGAGTGTTCTCATGTATGTGTGGAGTTAGCGTGTTCTCATGTATGTGTGGAGTTAGCATGTTCTCCTCTTGCATGTGTAAAGTTGGCATGTTCTCCTCATGCTTGTGTGGAGGTGGCGTGTTCTCCACATGCATGTGTGGAGTTGGCGTGTTCTCCTCGTTCATGTGTGGAGTTGGCGTGTTCTCGCGTATGTGTGGAGTTGGCGTGTTCTCGCGTATGTGTGGAGTTGGCGTGTTCTCACACATGTGTGGAGTTGGCGTGTTCTCCTCATGCATGTGTGGAGTTGGCGTGTTCTCTAGTATGTGTGCAGTTGGCGTGTTCTCCCCATGCATGTGTGGAGTTGGCGTGTTCTCCCCATGCATGTGTGGAGTTGGCGTGTTCTCCCCATGCATGTGTGGATTTGGCGTGTTCTCCCCATGCATGTGTGGAGTTGGCGTGTTCTCCACATGCATGTGTGGAGTTGGCGTGTTCTCGTGCATGTGTGGAGTTGGCGTGTTCTCCTCGTGCATGTGTGGAGGTGGCGTGTTCTCGCGTATGTGTGGAGTTGGCGTGTTCTCACACATGTGTGGAGTTGGCGTGTTCTCACACATGTGTGGAGTTGGCGTGTTCTCCTCATGCATGTGTGGAGTTGGCGTGTTCTCTAGTATGTGTGCAGTTGGCGTGTTCTCCTCACACATGTGTGGAGTTGGCGTGTTCTCATGCATGTGTGGAGTTGGCGTGTTCTCTAGTATGTGTGCAGTTGGCGTGTTCTCCTCGTGCATGTGTGGAGTTGGCGTGTTCTCGCGTATGTGTGGAGTTGGCGTGTTCTCACACATGTGTGGAGTTGGCGTGTTCTCCTCATGCATGTGTGGAGTTGGCGTGTTCTCTAGTATGTGTGCAGTTGGCGTGTTCTCCTCACACATGTGTGGAGTTGGCGTGTTCTCACACATGTGTGGAGTTGGCGTGTTCTCATGCATGTGTGGAGTTGGCGTGTTCTCTAGTATGTGTGCAGTTGGCGTGTTCTCCTCACACATGTGTGGAGTTGGCGTGTTCTCATGCATGTGTGGAGTTGGCGTGTTCTCTAGTATGTGTGCAGTTGGCGTGTTCTCCCCATGCATGTGTGGAGTTGGCGTGTTCTCATGCATGTGTGGAGTTGGCGTGTTCTCTAGTATGTGTGGAGTTGGCGTGTTCTCTAGTATGTGTGGAGTTGGCGTGTTCTCCCCATGACGTAGAGAACTAATGCTGAGCTCCGGCTGGCAACTCTATTGAAAAATAAAGTAAACGCGACCTGTAAGTTTTGCTTTTTGAACAAAATCAGCTGAGGCGGCAAATTGGTGCTCCTCAAGGCTCCGTGAGCTTCTCTGTTAGAGCTGGAGGGTCAGATCACCAGAGACGGTACAGGGACTGTGGATGATGGAGGTCCGTGGCAGCGCAGGGACCGCCCCATATCCCCTTTATGCCGCCATCGCCTAGTTCTTTATAAAAGTAACTCTTTTGCGCCACATCACCGCCACGGTCTGACAACTTCTAAATGACCTAAGGGTCTTTGATGGCGCTACAGCGCTGCAACGTTGTTTCATAAAAACGGCATTAGAACGATGCTCTGGCTGAAGCCCAAACAGCACCCTGCTTGTTTCAGAGCAGCTGACGGTAGCGTTGGGCTGGCCTGCTGTTGCCATGGCCACCTACCCGTCCATCACTGGGGTCAATCTGCTTGAAGCACTAACTGCACCCTCACCTCTACACACACACACATTTACATTTTGTGTCGGGCCGGCCCATTGGAGGTCTGACGGCTGTGGGGGGTGCTTTTGTAAGGGGTAGGATCACATGCTCCCCCGCAGACAAAGCCCCCTTTCACAGCCGGCGTTTAAGCGCCGCGGCCCAGGATCCGGGCCTCAGGCTGAGATGAAGGCTGTAGTTGAGTGACTCTGATGCTCTTATTTTGGTGGTGGTGGGGAAGTCTCACAACATTTACCAAAGTAAAACCTCTCAGAAATATCCGGAGCAGATTATGTCCAAACAAACCTACGCCAACTAT